>NW_011888855.1:3516712-3518787 GCF_000151845.1 Pteropus vampyrus
CAGAGGAGATTGGAGTATCCTGTCAACATTCACATGGAGGTGTCTGGTAAGCAGTTGATTGTAGAGTCTAAAGCCCAAGAAAGAAAATCAGATTTAGTAGTTATCAGCATAGAATTAATAAAGTGAAGACATAGAAGTAAAGGGACCTAGGATATACACCAGTGTACACAAGGTAAACAAAAGCAGAGAGATCAGTGGGTCTGTTGGAAGAATAACCACTGGATAATCCTTCTCTGAGTTTTACAATCCAAGTTTTAAAAATATCTGCCTAGTAATTTTTAAATTTCATAATAGTTTATGTGATGGACATTATCATCCCTCTGCCCTCCTGTGCTGTGTAGGGGCCATTCACTCTGCTCACGGTGATCCTGGACAAGGCGCCATGCCAGGCCCGGGTGTCCTTTCTCCTTGAGCAGTGTTTGAGTCTAGGAGCTTGGCCCAAGTAAGGCAGCCTGAGGGCAAGAGGGTTTGGTTAAAGACTGCCTAGAACCCAGAAGCCAGAGGAAGTTCTGTGGAGACTTCAGGGGAAATCTGCCTTGTTTTCAATAAAGAGCTGTTTCTCTGTGTGTCATTACAAGGTGGAAGGGCTACGCTTGCTGCACCAGCGTTGCTGCCAGCCTGAGACTAAAGCTGACATGAGGAGGGGCAGAGGGCAGAGCTGAGAAAATGGGCCACGTGGAGCGGGACCTCTGAATGCACTGAATATCTTGCCACCGGACCTTAATGGTTTAAGCCGTTGTTCTTGTTGTTTTGGGGTTTTATTTTCTAGGAAGGAACATGTAATGTGAGTGTAGGGATGATACATATGAACAGCAGTGTTAAACTAAATTGATATTGTAGTTGGCCACATGTTATTTGGTAGCTCTGTAGTATATTTTTAAATATACCTTTTAGTAGTTTTGGAAGGAAGACAGGAAGTGAGTAGGGAGTGGTTTTAGAATTGTAAGGCATCAGAAAGAATGAGGACAAAATTAAGTTCTGATGGAAATCAGACATGAAATTAAATGTTTATTATATTTGTTTCACACCATTTTTACTAGTACACAATACATAAATTTTTATGTAAAGTTGTAAATTAACAATTCTGTTAAAAAAAACTTATTAGGAAAATTATCAAATATATACAGACGTAGAGGGAACAGAACTCCTCATCCACCCCCTGCCCACAAATGTACGTAGCCACCATAGTTATTTATGGGGGGCCATCTTGTTTCACCTCTGCCCCCGGCACTGGAGAATTTAAAGCACATTCTGGACATAACACATCCACTCTCAGAAGGTCTCAGGTGCCTTTGCAGGCCCTCTCCTCCTCACCCCCACCTACGTCCCCAGGCAGCCACTGATCTGCTCTGTTACAGCAGTTTGCATTTTCTATAATTTTATATAAATAGAATTATATATAGCATGTGCCTATTTTGTGCCATTTCTTTCACATTAGTTTCCTCCACTTTATAGTATATGTATCAGTGGTTCATTTTATTGCTGAAAAAGAACTTTTTAAAAAAAGATAACTGCAGTATTATATTACCTTACCCCAAAGTATTTTAAAATTATTTTACCCCAAAATTATTTTAAAATAATTTCTTACTATCATCTAATATTGTCAGTTTTTAAATTTCCCCATTGTCTCGTAAGTGCTTTTATAGTTGGTCTGTTTGTATCAGGATATAAACATTGTCACACAGTGGCACTTTATCGCCTCTCCTTCTTGCATCTACTCCAAGTTATTAGTTCATTATCTTTAATAATGATTTAACTGTGATGAGAAGTAATTATGTAGAAAAGTTAGAGGAAGAGACTTTTTTTTACTGCCCCCTTCACCCCCCCGCAACACAACTATTCATTTTTGTGTACCCCTAGTTCTTGACTTTCTGTAGGAGTTAATATTTTAAGGATAGCAAGAATTATTCAAATGGTTGACAGTCTTAATGAAGTTCCCTGTAAAGAATAAAGTGTTTCCAGGAGAAACTGTGACTCGGCTTCTGACAACATGTCAGAGCAGAGGGCGCCACTTCCTGTTTTTCTTTGCAGAGGCGACTCTGGAATTCCCCTTGTTTGCCCATGATTTAAATCTT
>NW_011888855.1:3518837-3747537 GCF_000151845.1 Pteropus vampyrus
TTTTTAAATTTCCCCATTGTCTCGTAAGTGCTTTTATAGTTGGTCTGTTTGTATCAGGATATAAACATTGTCACACAGTGGCACTTTATCGCCTCTCCTTCTTGCATCTACTCCAAGTTATTAGTTCATTATCTTTAATAATGATTTAACTGTGATGAGAAGTAATTATGTAGAAAAGTTAGAGGAAGAGACTTTTTTTTACTGCCCCCTTCACCCCCCCGCAACACAACTATTCATTTTTGTGTACCCCTAGTTCTTGACTTTCTGTAGGAGTTAATATTTTAAGGATAGCAAGAATTATTCAAATGGTTGACAGTCTTAATGAAGTTCCCTGTAAAGAATAAAGTGTTTCCAGGAGAAACTGTGACTCGGCTTCTGACAACATGTCAGAGCAGAGGGCGCCACTTCCTGTTTTTCTTTGCAGAGGCGACTCTGGAATTCCCCTTGTTTGCCCATGATTTAAATCTTATCTCTCTTGTCGTCTTAATACAGCACACCAAAAAAGTGTGCAATTCTGTAAATGTCTACATGTGCCTGAAAAATAGTACTTTTTATATTTTAAAATATTTAATTATACTTAGAATCTAGGTTTTGATTGATGAAGGATGTTATAATTGAAGTCTAAGCACCTCTGCCTGTGTCTAGATCCCTCTCTCCCTACCTTCTCTGTAACCTTATGTTGATAATCCTTTATTTTTCTTTATCTTCTGCCTCTTCTTTTGGATCTTTCACATCAGAAATGAAGCATAATCAAGTCTTTCTCATGTTCACGGTGAAAATTTCCATCTGTCCTCATTTCCCCTCCCCTTCAGCTCCTGCCACCTTTCTTCTCCCTGTGCAGAAGGCCAGCTGTGTCCAGCTGCCTGTGTTTGATTCTCCATGCCCCTGCCTGGCCCCTGGCCCCTGGCCCCCTCCAGTGCCTCCCACTCCTGTTGCTCTGACACTGCACTGTCTGGGGTGCCTGTTTCACGTTGCGGGGCCAGTGGGCACCTCTCAGTCCGTAGTTGACCTCTCACCAGATATCAGCTGTGTTTCCTGCTCTGTTCTTGACACTTTCAAGACACAATTGATTTTCCCCTAACTTCAAGATGTTTCTTTTTGGCCTCCTTTGATGGTTTGTTTGTCTCCACCCAACCTTAAATGGGTTCATCTGTGCCCCGCCCCTTTTTTTGCTAGGAAATTTCATTAACTTGTACAGCTTTATTATCTGTTGACTCTCAATTTCTTATCTTCAGAATTCTACTTCCATACATCCACTTTGCTCTCTTGATAACTTCACTGGGATGTGGATGTCTCACTGATACCTCAAATCCAGTGTGTCTTAAACTGAGTCTTTCATCGTCCTCCTAAAGCCTTCAAGGGTTATCTAATGCAATGACTTGTGCGTATGCTTCTCATATCTGAAATCCATGCCTTTCTCTTATACTTCCCCTCAATTCCCAAATCCAGTCAACAACCAAATGCTGTTTATTTTACCCACTGATCACCTCTTAAATCTGTCCACTTCTTTCCATCTCTGCTGCTACTGGTTGAATCTAAGTAATCTCATCTCTTCGCCAACATCACTAAAATAACTTTTCTTTTGGCCCCCTCCAACCTGTCTTTCACCTGTAGCTATCACAGAACAGCCTTTTAAAATCAATTTGGTCATTCCCCTGCTTTAAAAGCTGAGTTTCTTCTATCTTTAGGGAAGGAAGGATTGAAAGCTTCCATTTCTGTATCATAAAATCAAGGTGAGGTTAGAGGCCAACTCAGCAAAGTTCAAGTTTAAAAGTATTCACTGTCTTTAGGCCTTTGCGTTTTGATGAGAGAGCAGTCTTTTGAGCCACTTTAGTTAATGTGCTTTTGAACATCCTCCTTCAGTATTAAGAATGTTATATCATTATTTATGAATGTATAGTAATACTCCTTTCACAAGCATATCAATTCACAGCCATATCATTTCATTCATTTATTCTTTCAAGAAGCATTTCTAGGTGAGATGGATGGAGGCCTGAGGGCACCATGATGACTGTTTTTTACCAGCATCTTCCTGCAGTAACTCAACTGTTAGAATAAATTATTTAACATGGATATGTGGGCCAAGTTGTAGCCTTCTGCTAAGCCCCAAACACACCCTTCTGGAGGAAATGATGCAAATTCAGAACTATTAGAAGTTGCTTCTGTGTGTTCACATGGCAAAGGATGATCTAGACTCCCAGTGGCCTGGAGTAGATCTGATTCTTTGAAACAGGCGGGCCCTCTGGCTGAGACAGGTAGACCCCTCTGCACCTCAGGAAGGCTTTGGAGAAAGTCTGCAGCTCTGCAGACACCATTTGGGGATTCTAATCTGCAGCAGCGAAAGCCAGGTGACAGTAAAACAATGTGTACTGGCTTCTAAAATTAACACATGAACTTTCTGCTTTTTTAGAAAATCATGTTCTAAGGAGGCACCACCTGGGTCTGTCTTCATAAGTTTTTAGGATTTATCAGGATCGTACCAGTATTTCAGGAGGTGCAGACATAAAATACCGTGTTCAGAGGCAGCCTAATGCCGCATGTTCATATCATACATAACTAACTTCAAGAGTAGGCGTAGAAAGAGAAGAGCTGGGCTGATAATAGAGCATGAAGCCAGCTGTGCTGGTGGCCCCTCCCAGTTAGATCACAGTATCTAGAACTGTGGAAAACTTGGCGACTCTTAACATCATTGAAAAGCAATGTTTAAAACCAGAACATTGTACTCAAATCACAATGTATTCTTTGCTAATAGTAGTTACTGATAATTTTATATTTGTGTCATTTTTTTAAAAGAATAAAACTTAAATTTTATACTGTTATGCTGATGGCCAAAATAGACCAAATAATCTATTTTAAGTTCTAAATAACAACCTATTATTTTGCTTTACCAGTCATTTTTTTGTGTGTTTGCATATATTCTTTTGGGATTTCATCTTAAGTAATTGTGGTAGTCCAGGATTTGGGCATTTTTGTATCCTGGGCAAATTTATTATATTATTAAACAATCATTCAACCATAGTATAGCTATCCATCACAATAAGTTATTCGTTAACAAGGTCATTTTCCCAACACATTGCTCTCATATTTTAGAAAAGGCACCGGCGGATTGACCGAAGTATGATCGGAGAGCCGACAAACTTTGTACACACAGCTCACGTCGGATCAGGAGACCTTTTCAGCGGAATGAATTCAGTAAGTATGTTGGTGGAACATGCAGATGAGGCTCTGGGGCACAGTTACATGAAACCTGTGTGACAGGCACATGTTTGTAATGATCACACTATGCTAAATGAATTTGTAGATATCAAATATAAATATATAATGTGAGCATAGAAGAGAATAAAATGAACAATGAAAAATTAATCTCTCATCTAATTTGCCAAGTTATGCATTGGTTTCTATTTCTGATACGAAACTCTTCATAGCTGCTTTTCTTCTGAATAATACTTTAAATTTTAAATTTGGCAGTAAGATATGAAGAACCAGAAATAAAAGATCTATTTGCTGTCTTTTATAGAGGTTTCAGTGAATTTCAGAAAAGACTTTCAGTTTACTCAGCTGAACTCTTTTTATTCCTTAATTTTCATGTAAGAGAAAAAGAGTGCAGTGTAATAGAAACACCACAAAATGAGAGTTTTTATCAGGGCTCTGTTTCCTTTTTGCCTTGAAATAAACTAAGTATTGAGAGCCTCTTTCCCCCATAGCTAAGGGAACAGATGTGTCTAAATGATCCATGAAGTGATTGGAACAGGAAAGTCAATAAGGCTTTTATGAACACAAAATCATGATCCATTGTATACTCACTCAACTGGACAGCGTTAACAAAAGACTTAACAAGGGAACAGAGACTTTTAAAATAGGTAGGTGGGTATCCTGGATACAGCAAACTTCAGTTACTAGGTAAGCAAAGAAATGGCATTTGTATCTTCTGTGAAAGGAAACAGCTTGTTTGTTTTAAACCTGTAGGAAAAATATTTCAATTCAGCTGCGTTTTGTGGAAATGTAAGAGGTGTGTCAGGTTGCTGTCAAAATATAATTCATTAGCTTTGTTTCTTGGATCAGCACTGTGTGAAAAGACTAAGTGGGACCCTATGACTTTTGTTAATATTGTTGTTATATACACATATAAATAGAGTGAATGGTTTCAAATTTCTTACATACGACGAGTTTCAGTCAGTCTCGTCTTCTTCCCCTCTTCGGGGTTTTAAAAAATCTGTTTAGTACAAATTTCTGGTTCATGGTATTTACTTCATTAACTCTTAAAATTAAAATTGTGTTTATGCACATTTCAGAATTTCTTTTAAGAAATGTATTTGCCATTTTCCTGAAAAGCCTGGCTTGGTGTGTGTGACTCTTGCTCGCCGTTAGTTCAGGTAGAAGGCAGGCCTGGTCCTCGTGGGGCCTCCCTGTTGGCCTGCTCACTGAGGTGCAGTATGGAGATGGGCCCTTGGGTGGAGGTTCCTCCCTGCAGTCTCTGGGCAGCCTTCTCTGCTGACTGAGGTGGAAATGTTATGAAGTCTTTTAGCTCTTTAGAATCATATAAGACTTTTTGTAGTCATTGCCTCTATTAGTAGTTGTATCAGCCATACCCAGACAGCCCCCTCCCCCACAGGCTGAGGGTTTTGAAATCCTTGTTTCCTCAAAGTATCCTTGACAGTTCTAACTTGCAGAAGCCTGATGAGGTAAGAGGAGTCTGTTCTCCGGTGCGGTAATAAGACAAGCTCACATAGACGTGCTGTGTATCCAGAGAAATGTTTTCTCCTGAGAACTGAGCAGCTAGAATTTGGAGCATGGTTTGACGCATATAAAACAGCCATGCCACGCTGGATTATTGAACGGTCAAATGACTTCTTTTTTTCTCCTATACACTGTTCTTCCTAAGACTGTCTTTCATACTAACTTCTTGTTAGAAAAGGTTCCTGTGACTTTTTTCATAACGTAGCCCTGTTGTGTTAAAATATTGTATGTCCATAGTCACCATGCTCAACACTGAAGGGTTACTATTAGAAAATCCAAATCTTTTAGTTTGAAATTGAAGAACTCATTTTTGGCATCATGTACAAATATAAAGGTGTTGTTTTAAAATAGGCCTAATCGATAAAAGCTAACCTGTCACGTTAGCTGGGGAATCATTCAGTACAGGGTGAAGTCCGCTGTGGTGTAAAACATGATGCTATTCACCCAGAGGAGCAGCAAATGAACTTGAACTGATAGCAGATGGCTGTAGCCTCCTCAGACGGAGCAAGTTTACTTAAAGTAGGCAGGTCTACAGATTTCACTTTTTTTCTTAATACTCTTATAAAGCAGTCATTTGATTGTGAATGTAGATATTATGGTAACACAATATA
This sequence comes from Pteropus vampyrus, assembly GCF_000151845.1. NCBI lineage: Eukaryota > Metazoa > Chordata > Mammalia > Chiroptera > Pteropodidae > Pteropus > Pteropus vampyrus. The sequence goes on from NW_011888855.1 coordinate 3,524,186, forward strand.
TATCATAAGAGTAAGATGTTCCTGTGAATAAATTTTTCAGTAAATGGGTAAAAGTGTATCCATTTTCAGAGCCAATCATGCTTTCTCACTTAAACCCTTTTGGATCTAAATAAGCTATGCATTTTATTTTTTGCCATTCTCTCCTATTAGAATATACTTAAACCTGCCTTACTCCAACAACTTAGGCAAGTCTTATTACTTTCTTTAAACATATTGACTCAGGATCACCAATGAAAAAAAGCACCTCACATACTTTTTTTTTTATTACGTGTTCAAATTAAGTAGTTTAGTGCATAGACGGTGCTCCCATCCCCCACTTCACCCCTCCCAGATCATAAAGCACCCTCTGAACTGATTCCATATATTAGACCAGATGTCTTGCTGACTTCCCTGCTAGGTCATCACCTCCAAAGCCTCCTTATTGCTCCTTTTTCTAGCAGTCTATCCCGATTCTTAGCTTCCAGACTGCTTTTAATATAAGATTGGAATAATGATGACAAACTAAGAGCACTTCATAGTTTGCAAATAACTTTATGTTCCTTTGTTTCAGCAAAGAAAAAATATCCCGGTATTTATATATCTACAATCTATTAGACAATAGCACAGTAAGGTAAATGGAGATTATCATGTTAACCATTTTATACATAAGGAGCCTGACACTCAGAGGAGATAAAATAGTTCACCCAGAATTAGAATAGTAATAAGTAAATCTGAACTGCTGTCCAAGTCTTCAGATTCTTAGACCTTTAGTTTGTCAGACTAAGACTGTGTCAAGTTTGTGCGCTTTACCACATAGATGTTTTTTATCTTTGGCTGTTCTAATGTCATTAGTTTGTGTTTGATTCTATTGCGAGGCACTTTTTTCCCTATAAAAAGTACCCTTCTGAAAAACAGCCAGAATGCTGAGACATGAATTGCTTAGTTGCCTTGGCCCTGCTTCCTGACTTTTGTCCTGTTTGTCCTGTTTTAGGTTAGCTCCATTCAGAACCAGATGCAGTCCAAGGGAGGCTACGGGGGCGGAATGTCTGCCAACGTGCAGATGCAGCTTGTGGATACGAAGGCGGGATAGCGCCGGGTCCCTCTCCAGTGAGTACAGCAGGGTCACTTGTGGCCCACGAAGAGCCTTAATTACGTCTTGGGGCTAAGATACAGCTGACCCTTTAAGCACATGAGCAGGCCTACTAACTATAAATGTATTTTCCTTATGACTTAACATTTCTTCTGTAGCTTATACTTTACTGTAAGAACACAGGATATAATAGTACATGTACAAAATACGTGGTTCATCGACTGTCGTCGGTAAAGTTTCCCGTCAACAGTAGTAGGCTGTTTGTTAGGGTGAGTCAGTACCCCCGCAATGCTCAAGGGTCAGCTGTATTTTGCTCTCTCTTTAAAATTTGAACAAAAGGCAAAAATGTTTTACTTGGCTAAGTGTTTCAGGTGAGTATTAGTTTTATGTTGTCTTTAATGACTTCTAGTTGGGGAGGAGGCTTTGAGATTCTGGTGACAAGATGCTGCTTGTGTCCTTTAGAGGGAGATTATTTTGAATACTGATACTATGCAGAATCCCAAGTAGAATGAAGTAGTTTAATTTGGATTTTCTTTTGGTTTTATAGGTCATTGTGAATTTGTATGTTTTCTCTTTCTACTATTCTTTAATTTTTTTTTTTGTCGTGATTGCTTTTCTTTTCAACTGCAAAAAAGAAGTGTGATAGCGTCTTGTTCATCCTGTTGTGGTTACTCCAGTGAGATGTTACCTGTTCTGCTCCGAAGAAGCTGCTGTCAGATGAACCTGCATTCCTTCAGCTGGCAGGCATGCCTTTGGACTCATGGACAGAGTTCTTTAGATTGTGTCTTAAATTTTTATCAGTTTGGATCTGATCTTAGCATGACCTTTTTGTGAATGCTAGCACTATTTTGCATTATTTTTTCCATTTTAAATATTTCTCACCTCCAATCCTCTGCCTTATGATTCTGTTGGTAAGCAAGGACCTGCTATTTGTTGCCATTTATGTATATTTTGGAAGGTATGAGACCCACAAGCACAATGATTATTCATTTGAAACTTCAGCAGAATAGATATCTGCATGCTTTATGAAGTTGCTTTGTATGGGATGCCAGAAATGAACATTTCTTTGCTGCCATGGGCTGATGATACTGCTGCTATTAGAGAAAGGTTAGCTGTGGCACCAAGTCACATCAGTTTCACAAAAAAAGGTTACTTGTAGCTTATTTAGAAGTATGACTTTTTGGTCTGTTTAGTTAGAATTACAATAAAAGTCTGCATTCGTAAGCATTCAGGTGTAAATGTTCAGCATATTTATTTTGAGAGCAAGGACCTGTGCTTGGGAACAGGTCAGGTTCTGTATCTGAGTGGTGGTAACACCCTTAGCCAGTCTGGCTCCAAGCATCATCTTTACATTATTCTGTTTAATATTATGGTATCCAGTTGTTTCCAGTAGCAGTTTGAACTTCTGGCCTGTCCTGCAGTCAGTGGCCTCCAGATTCTGGAGCAGTGGAAGTTGCCAAGAGCAACACACTGACCTGGCTGAATCATTGCCCGTGAAAACAACCTGTATGGTGAATTTTCATGGAATTGGTGAGAAAACCTTTTCTTAGGTTCCAACATATATTTTTTCTTTACATTATATTTCTGTAAATGCTTCCCCTTCCCAAAAAGGTGTAGCATTAAGCCAGTTAGTGGTTTGCATTCTTGTTAAAGCATAAACCTTTGTCCAGCTCAGCCCCATCTAACTGGTAGGATTAACATTTCATGCAGCAAATGGCACTTAACTGAAAAACTTACTTTAAGGAACTAGGTGTTGAAAATGACCACTTCTCTGTACCCCTCGCCCCTCACCTTAGTCCCAGATTCTTATGAAACAGGTAACTGAGTCTTAGGTCTATGTAGACAAAACGTGAAAGCATTTCTCTCCCAATTCTTTTGAATTTAACTTACCCAGTACAGGGGGCACTGGATCACTCAGTCCTTGTACTTTGCAATTTTGAGCCTTCATAGGTGTCAGCCTCAAACAATCTGTCAAGGAAAAAACATTTATGTTTAGTAATCATAAAGGCACCTTGCATAATAAACTTTAATTCGCTAAAGAGCTGGTTTGCCATGGTCATTCTGATCAGCCAGACACACTGCTGTGTGCCAGCTCTTTAAAAGATAGACTGGTTTTTTCTTGGCATTGTCAGCACTGGTGCCATTTAGTCTACTTCTGTTTTGGCTTTTAAAAGTAATAATACAGTTTTTATACTTGGAATATAACTCCTGGAATGACAGTACAGGGGACCATAGTCCCTTTTCCCCAACACATGATTTTACTCTTTTCTGCTTCCGAGGACCAAAGACCCAAGTGCATGAGTCTGCACGGTGAGCCCAAGGCTGTGCTCTCTTCAGGCACCACTGACTTCACAGGCACAGCAGCCACACTGTCCGAGGGCACATGCTGAGGAGGGTGCTAATAAATTCAAGAAATAAGAACATTATGAAGAATTCTAAGATACCAACCTTAGACACAATTTTTTAGGAAGGTTTGAAAGCAGCTTCCTCACACAAGTGGGGTTGTAAATTTCGGGCAGGGATCTGGTCCCCCAGAGATAATATCTCATTTTTAAAATTGAAGCTAACTAAATAAGATTGACTGTTAATAACTTTGCTGAAATACATGCTAATAACTGTTAAGCAAAGGAAACTGAATGAAGGTTTAACTAATGATACGGATTCTGTTATCAGTGACCTGCATTCTCTAAGCCAGGTGCACCCCCGCCCCCCAGCGTGAGGTGGCGTGGCGAGCAGAGTGGGAATGCTGTGGCCGGGTGCAGCGGAGGGGCCTTGACGGACGCTTTGTGAGATTAGCTTTCACTTTTGTTAAATTATAGCAGTTTCACTAGAGAGAGCAAGTTTGCCTTGATTTTGTTTAAAATGACTTCTGCTCAGCACCCAAAAGATAAAATTGACATATTTTTATAATATAAGCATACTTTTTTTGTACATTATGTTCATTCTTGAATAAAGTGAGTTCAGTGTTGGCTTGTAGATAATAAAAAGAAAGTATTGATTCAATAAATGTTTTCTTTCAATCCTGGTTTGGTTTTCCCTTTGTTTAGTTTTTTTTCTTTCAAGGATTTACCAGAATTCACTCTTACATTTTCAGTTAAGACTATCATACAGAAATAATTGATCACTTTTCTCTTTAAAAGAGAATTTAAATTTCTAAACTGGTAAACTTCACTGTACAATTTAACAAATGCCTGGTCAGAGTGAACCCTAAATATTGGAAATGGGACTTACCTGTCAACATCACATGATTTTTAACAAAGGAATCAAACACCTATTCAGCTTTCCGTACTGAAGCATTTTATCCTCACAGTACTTGTAGGATTTAAAGAATTCTATTCCTTAGCCACATTTCAGGTGCTTAATAGCTTCGTGTAGCGATCAGCTACCATGTTAGATAGTTACTGAACATTTCCATCATCCCAGAAAGTCTGGGCAGGTTAGAGTTTGCTCCCTAAAATAGTGTAGGACAGTGGTTCCCCAGAGAACACCTGGCAAAGTGTGGAGACAGTCTGATAGTCACAACTGGAGGAAGGGGTGCTGACGAATGGTGGGTGTGGAAATCAGGTAGGTTGCTCTATATCTGTGGCACATGGGACAGCCCCAGTGTCATGGTGCCACAACTGAGAAACCCTGGTTTAGAACAAAGATCTGTGTACTCACCAAATACAACCTGTCAGCTTGGTCAAATACTGGGACTGGGTCAGGTAGGTTTGGCTGTATCATGAGAACTGCCACACAAAGTCTGAAAGAGGAAAATCAATGAGAAAATTAGCAAAGAGTACTTCAGAAAGTTTTGAAAATTTCTGTCCTCATCTTATGGCCTAAAACTCAAAGGAAATTGTGTTAAGATGAAGTTGCTTGTAAGATAAAATAATGTGACAATCCAGTAAGACACTGGTTACAAAGGAAAGTACTTGAAGAAACTGATGTTTACATATCAGGAGCTCTATTTTGAGCACATGTTTTCAAAGGACATGCATAAAATGTGGAAGAAAGGGCTCATAAGTACAAAAAGTAGGACAAAGCTATAAAAATAGTCCTAGAGATGGTCTGGAATTTGCTGAAACTTGTAAAAATGCAAAAATCTACAAAATTGGTACAGACAAGAAGGAAATTATATCCCCTTCTTAAAATATGCTCTTAGCAGATTGGAGAGAAAGTAATTGAAAATTTGAAAGTAACTTATTGTCTCCATTCAGCCTGGTCCAGCAACCATTAACTGAATCATATTGACTCATTGTATTTTGGCACCTTAACTTTTTTATGATGTTTCCAAGACTTTGCAGGTTTTGTCTTTTTTTTTTTTTTTTTTTTTAAGTGCTTTCTACCAGATTCATGCAACCTCTGGGCTCTTTAATCTCTATGCTTATCTTCTTTATCTCATCATCTTAAAAGCATTCTATCTGATCTGCCTTTGATGCCTGGAGTTAAAAAAAAAAAATAGGTTTACTAGGGAAAAGTTACTTCCTTAATAAGAAGATCCCAATGTTTGATCCAGGAACTTAAAAGCAATTGCTTGGTATTGAATAAAGGATGATTTTAGTCTCATCGCAGGGCAAGAGCAGGAGAGTAAAGATGTTTGATTCTGACCCCTCCCATTTTCTCTTGTAAATCCAAGCTCCAGACAGAGTTCACTAGAGCTTTTACCACTCATGACAACTCTTGTTCAGTAACTTCAGACAGATAAATGTGCTCACAGCCTGCCCTGGGGGCCCAGAAAGGACTCCTCAGCCTGGGTTTTTAGTTTTGTTTTTGCTCCTTTAAAGGAGTAGCAAATAAGATACTTATCCAAAATCTTCAGAGCTTTACCTTTTTCTTACTGTTCTCAATTTCAGTCATCTAAACACAGGAACCTTTGTATGTCTGTGTGCCTTTCAAATGTCTGAAGTGACTGAATCCTCTACCTCAGACCCTAGCCACACACCCCCTCGAGGCCTGCCTACCCTGCTGCTGTGCTCAGAGCACTCTGCTGGGTGTAGCATGCTTGGGCAGCGTCAGAAAACAGTTACTATTTCTGGGTTTCTTTAAAAATCAATATTTTACTTTTCAGAAATAGCCCAAAGAAGAGGTAAAAATTACTGTACGTATTAATGCTTTTGGCAGAGCCATCCAGATTCAGAATTCTAAAATGGAGTCATTTTTGAGTTGAACCTTCTTCCCCGTTTCCCGAAATATCAATTGTGTCCCATAAAAAATTTTCACAGATGTCTGTGGGTTTAACTTACCTCTGATTTTTGCAGCTTGGAAAGTGTTTCGGTCCTTTTGGGCTGTTATAACAAAATACCCCAGACTGGGAAGCCTGTAAACAACAGAAAAAGTTATTTCCTCACAGTTTTAGAGGGTGCCAGCATGGTCAGGTGAGGGCCCTTTCTTGGGTCCCACGCCTCATATCTTCACATGCTAGAAGGGGCTGGGGAGCGCTCTGGAGGCTTTCTCCTAAGGTGCTGATTCCATTCATGAGAGTTACACCCTCATGAGGCCTCACCTCCTAATACCATCACCTTTGGGAGTTAGGATGTCAACATGAATTTCGGGGTTGGGGGGACTGAAACATTGAGACCACAGCATAGAGGTACAGGAAACGAGTGACTGGGTCATCTCCTGCAGATGCAGCCACATCCACCTTGTGTACAGCAGAGCCATGGCCGCGGTCCTTTCTTACGCCCTCTTCCCAGAAGGCTGATATTCCTAAAGGAAACTAATGTGACAGGTAAACATTAGGAAAAAGTCACTCTGGTTAGTCATATGAGGGATGAGAAGTTAAAGGAAATGGAGGAGTCCAGTGGTCCAAACGGTGATTAACAGGAATTTGCTAAAACTTATGAAATAAGTTTCTTTTACAAAAAAAAAGCAAGGATGATGCTCTGAAGAGAATTTCAAAAAGGAATGATCTCTTCATTCCTTGTGTTTTAGAATTTCAAAAAACAGTTTTTGCGTTTATACTTTCACACTTCACAGTCCTCAGTCAACCTTTTTGTTCTGCAGACCCATTTACTTAGCTGTGGGAAATTATGTTACTTCTCCAATTAGCCCTCCTCCTGAGGATTTACTAGATTTCTCAGCAACAGTGAGGTCTAGCATGTAACAGAGCACTCCCCTCAAACTTCTGAGAGAAGTTATTTTGAGCTATCTACAGCTGAACTCTCAATGAAGTGAGATGGTGAAATAAAGATCAGACTAGCAAGGAATCAAAAACTTTATAAACATGCTGCCTGAAAACACTTGAAAATATGCTCTGTAAAGACGAGTAGAACAAATCTAATGTAATTAAAAGAAATCTCAGGATTTCTAGGTCTGAAGCAGACCTAGAAAGTAATTATCCAAATTAGAACAAACCATGAGATTTTAGGAAAATCGGTTATAAGACGCATAATTAAATGGGTACCACTTAATAGCTAGAAGATTCAGGCATTCAAATTTTTTTCTTTTTCCTATGCGAGCATGATGTGCCCACTCTTAGGTACTGGGGGTTCCGCAGTGAACAGAACTACTCTGCCCTCCCAGGAGCTTTCATTCTAGTGGTGAGATGGGAAGGAGACAGAGACATAAGCCTAGAATAAGATTAGCAAACGATGAATGCTCTGAACAAATAGCTCGGAGATGGAAGAGGAACTGCAGTTTACAATGTCACCACGCTGAGATGGTGATGCTGAAACTGAGAAGATCTTAGTAATTTGGTGACTAAACATGTTTTAAATGTCAAGCAAAAAGGCAACTCTAGCTATCCTAGTACAAACCAATAATGTGTCCAAAGACATGACATGTTTTTGACTGAGTGATGGGTGTAACCCAAACTCCTAGAACAGGGTCAGCGATACACATAAGATAGATGTTTTGAATGAAATTTAAGAAAAAAATTTTTGAGAGGCAGTTTCAGTGATGAATAATTATATTTCTTTAAGAGTTTATAACATTTTGCTTATATAGTGAATTGCAATATTTGCTTGTACATAATTACAACATTCAAATCAAAATCAAAGCATGAAAGAATTATAGTCACAGAACAGAATGTAAATTTTAGAAAACTTGACAATTCAGAATACAGCGTAGCAGAAAAAAAATGGAGGAGAGTCTGAGTGCTAATCTCCTTTATGTACATACTGGAATTCATCAAGTTCTGTCTATATATATATGCATGTTAAACATCCTTTTAAGTTATAAAAATGTAAACAAATGTAAAAACGTTAACCATGACTGGAAGGAAAGACAAGTGTATTACAAGCCTCATCTTCTGTTGTATTAAGTCATTTGAACAATTCAAAACTGGTGAATCAAACAATGAAAGTACATCTACATTATTCAGAATTAAGGCGGTAATAACATTTGGAGAGTTCTAACTGCAAATAGCTATAAGGAGTTATCCTTCGAAGTACGAATGGTGCGCTAGAAGTAGGTAAGAGACATTTTTTATGTCAGCCTATCCTGTTTGGATTTCACTTTCTTTATGCCAGTAATTTCATAACATTAATATAAAAAGAACATATTTTAAGCAAGAAATATTAGGTAACATCAGCATAAGATAGCTGACTGAGAAGCTCCAGGCCTTTGGTCCCCGACAGAAACACCAAATAAACAATATATGGACTAAGACAGAGAGCTCTAGAGCTCTAGAAACCAAGTTAAGAAGCTGTAACCATCACGTGAATGCCCACACAAGAAAAAGCCCTGCTCAAAACGGCTGGTGGGCTGGTAAGTGTCTCCCGGATGGAGCGGTGATGGGAACGCCAGTGGGTTTGGGGGCCAGGCTGGAGCGTGCGGCATGTCGGAATTGCAGGTGGTCCACAGACCCGGGGTGCCTGCGGGAAAGAGGTGACAGAGGACTACCATAGAAATTCAAGGCTTCTGAAAACAAGCAGGATTGAGATTCTTACGGAAATAAAGACATTTAAAAGCAGCTGAATTTATGGGGAACTGGAATAAAAGCACACACACAGTCCCAGGGAAGATGCACACCTTTGAGCCTGAAAAATGGGCTGATAACCGGCCTCCCCTGCCAGGAGCCAGTCAGTAAAGACGGGGGGAGGGGGACTGTTGTTTCCAGTGCCCAAATCTCAACAGAAGATCACCAGACATACAAAGAAACAACTAACCATCGTTCATTCTGAAGAATCTCCCAAAACCAATCTTGACAAAACACAGACCTCTGAATTGAGAAAGAATTTAAAACAAGTTTTCTATATATGCTCAGTGAGCTAAATGAGAACAGGGGCAGACAACTAAACAAAATCAAGGAAAACAATTTTTTAAAAATGAGAATCCTCACAGGGATACAGATTATTAAAAAGAACCAAACAAATTCTGGAGCTCAAAAATACCATAACTGAATTGAAAAATTCACCACAGGGGTTCAACATCAGACCTGATCAGACAGAAGAAAGAATCTGAACTTGAAGACAGATCATTTCAAATTATTGAGTCAGATGAGGAAAAAGAAAAAAGAATGAAGAAAGTGAACACGTCTAAAGGATTTATGGGACACCATTAAGTGGACCAATATATGTACAAAAAAGTGGGAGTACCAGGAAGAGGAGAAAGAGGACAGAGAGCCTATTTTAAAATAAAAGAGTCTCAAAAAACACTGAGCAGGATACTATATCCAAAGAGACCCAACTGTTGAAAATCAAAGACAGAAACTTAAAAGCAGCAAGAGGAAATCCTCAACAAAATAGTCAACAAAATACTAGCAAACAATTCATTAGCACATTAAAAGGATTATTATATATGACCAATTGGGATTTATTCTTGGAATGCAAGAATAGTTCACCATAAGAAAATCAAGGTAATACACCATGTTTATAAAATGACAGGAAAAACACCCATATGGTCATATCAATTGATATAGAGCAAGCATCTGACAAAATTCAATACCCTTTTTCACAATAAAAACACTCAACAAACTAGGAATAGAAGGGAACTACTTCAACAAAATGAAGGCCATGTATGAAAAGCCTACAGCTAACATACTCAATGGTGAAAGACTGAAAGCTTTTCCTCAAAGATCAGGATGCCTGCTGTCACCAATTCTATTGAACAAAATACTCTAAGTCCTAGCCAGAACAGTAAGTCAAGAAAAAGAAATAAAAGGCATCCAAATAGAAAAGGAAGAAGTAAAATTATCTCTGTTCACAGACAACAAGATCTGATATGTGAAAGCCCTAAAGATTATACACACACACTGTTAGAAATAATAAATGAATTCAGCAAAGCTGGAAAATACAAAATCAACACACAAAAGCAGATGTTTTTATATACTAACAAACTATCTGAAAAGGAATTTAGGAAAACAATTCCACTTACAATAACATCAAAAAGAATGTAATACTTATGAATAAATTTAACCAAGGAGGCAAAAGACGTGTACACTAAAAACTACAAAACAGTAGTGAAAGAAATTAAACAAGACACAAATAAATGGAAGGACATTCTGTGTTCGTGGACTGAAAGATAATACTGTTAAGATGTCAGTACCATCCAAGGTGATCTACAGATTTAACACAATCTCTTTCCAAATCCCAATGGCATTTTTTGAATAGAAACATCCATCCTAACATTCATATGGACTCTCAAGGACTCCTGATGAGCTAAAATAACCTTGAAAAAAGAACAAAGTTAGAGGTATTATACTTGATTTCGAAACTTATTACAGTGTTGGGAAAACTGAATATCCACATACAAAAGAATAAAGATGGACTTATAGTCTGTTTAGGCTGCTATAACAAAATACCATTGCCTGGGTACCTATTTACAAATAACAGAAATGTTTCTCACAGTTCTGGAGGCTGGGAAGTCCAATATCAAGGTGCCAGGATGACAACCTTCTGGTGAGAGCCCTCTTCCTAGTTCATAAGCTGGTGCCTTCTTGTTGTGTCCTCACCTGGTGGAAAGGCATGGGATCTCTCCGAAGTCTCTTTTATTTTATAAGAGCACCAACTCCATTCATGAGGGCTCTGACTTAAGCACTCCCCAAAGGCTCCACCTACTAAATCCAAAGACTTAAACATATCAGTTGTAGAGAGGGGACAAACATTCAGTCCACAGCAGATCTTTACCTTATGTGATATACAAAAACAAAAGGAATCAAAGCCATAAACATAAGACCTAAAACCATAAAACTCTTAGAAGAAAACACTGTGGAAAAGCTTCACGACAGTAGATTTGGCAATGATTTCTTGGATATGACACCAAAAGCACAGGCAACCAAAAAAAAAAAACAGATCAGATGGACTACATCAAAAGTGAAAACTTCTCGTGCATCAAAAAAACAATCAACAGTGAAAAGACAACTTATAGAATGGGAAAATACATTTGCAAATTATATATTTGATAAGGGGTTATATCCAGAATATATAAAGAACTCCTACAACTCAACAACAAAAATACCACCCAATTAAAATATGGACAAAGGACTAGAATAAACGTTTCTTCAAAGAAGATGTACAAATGCCATTAAGCAGATGAATGGATGCTCAACATCACTAATCATCAAGAAATGCAAATCAAAACCATAATGAGATATCACCTCATCCATTAGGATGGCCACTATCAAAAACAAAAACAAACCAAGTGTTGATTAGGATGTGGAGAAATTGGAACTGTGCACTGTTAAGAGAAGTGTGAAAATGGAGCAACTACTGTGGAAAACGGTATGGAGGTTCCTCAAAAAATTAAAAAGTACTACCACCAGATAATCCAGCAATCACACTTCTGAGTGTATTCCAAAAGAATCGAGAGCAGAGTCTTGATAGTCACACACGCACACAGCAGCACTATTCATAACAGTCAAGCGATGGAAGCAGCTCGAGTCTAGCAGCTGAATGGAAAAATAAAATGATGTATAAATATATGAGAGTATTATTCAGCCTTTCAAAAGGAAATTCTGACACATGTAAACAACATAGATGAACCCTTTTGAAGCCAGTTACAAAAAGACAAATATTGTATGATCCACTTATATGATGCATTTAAAGTAGTCAAATTCATGGAGACTGAAAGCCAAAGAACAGGCCAGATGAACTCAAAGTCAACAGCAGAGTGGAAAAATAAAGAGAAGGGAAACGTTACATGTGACGCTCAGCCTCGCCGTGAGCACTGCCTCAGAGTGGACTTGGACATACAGCCAAGAAATGCGAACCATTGACTCACCTGACATCCTCTTTTCTAGAATTCCTCCCAGCTGGATGCACATTGAGATCAACTCTAATTGATACTACCTGTGCCCAACACTCAATGCCAGCCTTTGATGCCTTCAGGATTGAGATCTTGTAAGAAAGGGGCATGGGAACAAGACCATCACAAGAACCCCAAAAGCGGCCCTGTCAGCAGCTCAGGTTATTCAGCAACTGCCTAGGACTGAGATGTGTTTGCTCCTCGGGCAGCAGCAGTTCTGAGCAGGCTGTAGACACATTACATGCAAGGTCTTCGTTTGCCAGGTGGCACACAAGATGACACCCAATGCAGGGACTTAAGGGACAAATGGGTCATGAGTGGCTGTGCAAAAATCACTTGATGTTTTCAGCTGAAGCCTGACACCACACACATGGTCAGGCACAACTTGGGCAGAGCATCCCATGTACAAAACTCCATGGTGTGGCCGTGGGGCTTTCCCAGCGTGCCAAGCACTAAAGAAGGGAAACCCCTGTGATTCCAGGAAATCCGTGAGTTGCAAACACAGTGTGTGTCTTCTTAACCATCTCCTCCTTGACCTAGATATTAGAATCTCAGTGCAGGCAGTTCTTTCTCCTCTCTGAAATGGGTGCCCTCCTTCCTCTGCTTGGTGGTTGGTGAACTCACTGGGGGATTTCCTCCTGCCTCTCTGTCGTCTCAGGCAGCTCAGATATAATGGCTGACCTGAGACAGGCACGTGTTCCAGTCTAGCTCATGGCTGCTCTCAGGCAAGTTCCTCAGACCCTTGGTGTTATACAAAGACCAGAAAAAGACAGCTCCTGGTGAAACAGGTGGTAAAAATGCTAACAGAATTAATTATGATCTCTATTTTCTTTCCAATCTTAAGGAATAAACTCAGAAGTTAGAACTTCCAGTATAGGTTCAATTATCGGTTTATTCATTAGACTTTTTTAGTTCCAGACTGCCAAAGGCACTTTACAGACCTGGCTTAACAGGGGAGGGAGAAGGGCAGCTCCGAAGTGCCTGGCTGGGGTTACATGTGTGGATGGGACACGGGCAGGAGGGGGTGGGGAGGGGGTGAGGAGACAGTGAGTAAACACCAGTCATGTGTTAGGCATTGGATTTGCTCATCCTCACAAGCATCTTATTGAAGTTCTTTTACTGTCCCAACTTCACAGATGATGGAACAGATGGCTGGAGGGTAAATAACTTGCTCAAGGTCAAACAGCTAATAACTGGGTACATCAGTCTTGCAGTTTACGAGAAATGTCCTAAGGTCACAGAGGAACTGACCTCAGCCTACATGCTAGGGATTCTAGGGAAGGCCTCACATGGGCCCACCTGCAGTCATGTACACACGTGTGCATGTGTGTGTGCATGTGTATGCGTGTGTATGCGTGTAGTGACTCACAGTCCCACCAGAACCCTAAGGATTGAGGGAGGAATACTTGCCTTAAAAAGAGACTGAGGGAGTTGTCCTAAGATGAGGAAAGGTGAGAAAGCTTACAGGGCAGAGTGCAAGACTAGGGCTGGGGATGAGGGTCTAAGTCCACCCTGGTCAGCGGCCTGCCGGCGCTTTTCTCGAAGGAGAGGAGCTTTACAGATGAGAAGACAACCGGGCAGAAAAGAGTATTTGAAGCCACTCTCAGACTTGCAGTTCTCCTTCCCCGTCGCCTGGACGGAGGCAGAACACCTGGTTCTGAAGCTTCGCACCTCACCAGGAGCCAGAGCCAGCACTGCCTCCCAAGCTCGGAAGACCTGGAGGCTGCTCTACTCTTTAAACCAAAGGTGGAGGCAGGACAGGGTTCAGGATGAACTAATGCAAAATATTTTTTAAATTGGAAAAAGTATTGAAAATAAGCAGTAACCCAGAATGCCTGTCACAATCTAGTGGCAGTATCTCCGTGAGGTCCAGTGTTCTGCTCCAAGAGGTGAGCGAGTCCACACAGGATCCCAGAACTCCTGCCATCTTGAGCACCTGGGTCCCAGCAGATTGCAAACCACGGCCCAAAATCTGTCCCCTGCTTGATTTCCTGGAACAGAGAGCTTTTTTGGCCCATCTCATCCAATTCTCTACTTCTCAAAGGAAGCCATGAGCTCCAAAAGGATTGAAATGTCTAATCTTGGTGACTGATAGAAAAATAAACTACTTTTAAAGCTTGTTAGCTCCAGTGTGATGAAGCCTCAGGTATGAGTAAAACGAATGTTTGAGGACTGGACTTAAAACCCAAGGTCAAGTTACCTGAAGTCTTGCCCTTGGTGCAATCTCTGTGCCGAATAGCAAGCTGAGCTCTAGTGCCCCAGGGGACTTCATGGATGAGACACACGAGATGATTCGGAGTTTGGGCTTTTACTAGGTGTGTGCAACGCTGTACACATGCTTCTGGTCTCACAGGAGTTGAATCCTTCCATCGCCGCTTACTGTTTTTCCTCTCCAGGGGCAGCCCACCACAAAGATTTCATTTGTTAATCTTTCTTGGGTTGGAATTGTTTTTGGCATTTAAAAAATATTGTGGTAAAATACAGAAACATAAAATTTACCATATAACCATTTTTAAGTGCATATTTCAGCAGTGTTACAAACACTTACATTGTTGTGCAACCACTCTCCAGATCTTTTTCATCTTGCAAAACTGAAACTCCCCATTTCCTCTCCCCCAGCCCCTGGCAAACCACTGCTCTTCCTGTGTCTATGAACGTGACTGCTTTAGATACCACTCATAGACGACCACACAGTGCTTGTCTTCTGTTACTGGCATATTTCACTTTGTATAACGTCTGTTCTCAAGGTTCATTCATGTTGTAGCATATGCTGAATTTCTTTCCTTTTTAAGTCTTGTTTTCCATTTACGGACACACCACATTTTATTTACCTAATCATCCACTGATGGACATTTGGGTTGTTTCTACCTCTTGGCTATTGTGAATAATGCTGCAAATATGTCTTTGAGACTCTGCTCTCAATTCTTTTGGAGATATACCCACAAGTGGGATTGCTGGATCATATGGTAGTATTATTTTTAGTTTTTTGAAGAACCTCCATACTGGTGTTTACAGGTACCGTTTTACATTCCCATCAACTTCTCCACATCCTTGCCAACATTTGCGATTTATTTTTGATAGTAGCCATCCTAATGGATGTGAGGTGATGTCTCATTGTGGTTTTGATGTGCATTTCCCTGATGACTGGTGATGTTGAGCATCTCTTCATGTTCTTATTTGCCATCCGTATGTCTTCTTTGGAGAAATATCCATCCAAGTCTTTTGCCCATTTTTAAATGGTGGGTTTTTTTGTCATTGTTGTTGAACAGAGATCTTTTATAACTGAAAAATTTTGAAAAATATTTCTAATAGCCTATCATATATATTTAAAATACAAAAATATAAAATACACACTCAGCTCTCCTAGAGTAGAATGGACTCTGGGGCCCTATTGATGACAATGTTATAAACAAATCTGGAAACTGAAATCACAGAGGATGAGTGTGCTGCCTTTGCTCAGAGACCCTTTAGTGCAGCCTGTCTCTGCCTCGAACTGCTCTGCGAGTTCTTTGCCTTTCAATGTTCAGGTTCCTTCTCTCCAAGTTTTTCTTAATAATGTGGGTGCTGTGAACATGCTTCTTTCTAGTTTCTCACCCACCATTTTAAATTCTGACCTACAGTGTGTTTTACCTTAGGAAATAAGAAAGCTCTGAGTTGCATCAAGTCCAGAATATAACTTCAGTGCACTGTCCACATCGAAATCAATTTTAGTTTTTGCAGTGTCTTGATTATGTTTCAAATATTTGAGGTTGTCAGATAAATGACCATTAAATAAAGGTTTTAGCCAGCCAAGACTATGAGGAGAAAATAAATGAAACTGTAGAAAAGATGAGATGGAAGAATTGAAAATTATACATGTGTGAAGTGGGAAAACAGGGAAGGAGAAAGAAGAAAAAGCGTATAATCGCCAAGGCAGTGATATAATAGCACAGCTTACAATGACAGAGCACCTTCTAGCTGGCGGGGTGCTGCCAAAGGATTATACATGTAAGAACTCACTGCATCCTCAGAGCAACAACATAACATCAGTTATTGTTGTTAACCTTTTCTGAGGATGAGAGAAATAAGGCACCGGGAATACACACCATTTCCCCAAGGTCACACAGTTAATAAATGATACATTAGTTATCTATTGCTGTTTAGTAAATTACCACAAACTTGAGCTTAAACTAACATAACTTCAGTGGGTCAAGAGTCTGGACCAGATTGGCGGGGTCTTCTGCTTAGGGTCTTCGCAAGGCTGTCATCAAGCTGTCAGGTGGGCTGCATGATCATCAGAAGGCTTGATGCGGAAGGAAGCAGCTCAGTCCCACACACCCAGGTTGTTGGCAGATTTCATTTCCTTGTAGAATGAAGAATAAAACTAAGCGTTACGGCTTCCTGCTGACCGATGGCTGAAGAAATATCTGCAATTCCACGGTCACTGCATTATTCACAAATATTAAGATTTGGAAACAATCTAAGTGGGTGTCAACATGTGAAGAGATAAAGAAAATGTGGCGTACACACATACACACAGGAATACGATTTGGTCTTAAAAAAGGAAATTCCACCATCTGTGACAACATGGATGAACCTGGAGAACATTATTGCTAAGTGAAATAAGCCAGGCACAGGAAGACACATGCTGCGTAATTTCACTTATATGTGGAATCTGGTAGTTGTCTGAGGTTGAGGGGTGGGGGAAATGTGGAGATGTTGGTCAAAAGCTACAAAGATTCAGTTATGTGGGATGAATAAATTCTGGAGTTGTAGGCCATGGTGACTATAGGTAATAATGATGTTTTGTGTTGATATTGTGTTCTCACCACACAAAATGTAACTATGTGAGGTGAAAATGTTAATTAGCTTAATTGTGGTCATCATTTTACAATGTATACATATGTCAAATTATCATGCTGTATACTGTTTTACACTGAATGTTTTTGTCCCCCCACCCCAATTCCCATGTTAAAATCCTAAGCCTTATAAATGATAGAATTAGAAGGTGGGGCGTTTTGGAGGTGATTATGTTATGAAGGTGGAGCCCTCATGAATAGGATTAGTGCCCTTTATAAAAGAGGCCCCAGACATCCCTCACTTCTTCTGCTCAGTGAGGACAGAGTGAGAAAGTACCATCTATAAAGCAGGGAACAGGTCCTCACCAGACACTGAATCTGTGGGCACCTTGATCTTGGACTTCCCAGTCTTTAGAACTGTGAGAAATAAATTTCTGTTGTTTACCAAATACCCACTTTATGCTATTTTGTTAAAGCAGCCCAAATGGACTAAGATATATACCTTAACTATATGCAATTTTATCTGCCAAGTATCCATCAATAAAGCAAAAAAAGAAAAAAAAGAAAAAAAAGAAAAACACATTAAACACTTAAAAATACGTTTTATGTGAAAAATATGAAAGCCCTAAGACCAAAACAATAAAACAGTGAGAGCAAAAGAAAATCTAAATAAACAGAAAAATCAGAAGACTAAATTTTATGACGATGTTAATTTCCTTCAAACTGTTAAATAATTTCAAGAAAATCCCATTCAAAATTGCAATTGGGTGCGTGTGTGTGTATGGATAAGTTGACAAGCTGTTGTAAAATTTATTGGGAAATGCAATGCTACAAGAATAGCTAACATTCTTGAATAAGAATAGGGTCCATTTTCTTGACTAGATATCAATATGTATTATAATTACCAGAGTAACTAAGACAATGTGGCGTTGAAAATGAAAGAACAAATAGACTGATAAAACAACACAGGCCCAGAATAAACTCAACATACCTGATTTACAGGAAAGACGGCACTGAAGTATAGTGGAACAGGAAACTTATCTTTTCAATAAATGGTCCAGAAACAATCTGTAAGAATTGTGAAAGAATGAAACCTGACCTCTACCTCACACTATACACAAAAATCTATTCCAGAGACATTTTAAAGCTAAAATTTAAAAGGCAAAACACTGAAATATTTGAAAGATAACACAATTATATTAATGCACTTGGAGTAGGGAAAGACCTCTTAAATAGATCACGAAAAAGCACCAACCGTAAGAGAAAATAATAATTTCTCTAGTTGAAAAGGAGCTCAGTACCACTAATATTCAGGGAAATGAGACCACAGTAAAAAATCATCGCATACCCAACAAACGGCCAATGTTACAAAGACCCAAAACACCAGTAGTCAGAACAGATGAGCAGCTGCCAGGAGTCTTTGGTATATTGTTGTTCAGTGCAGACTATCAGAAGTTTCACTGGTTCTTATATATATGACCTGCTTTTCACTGCTGTTCAGAATTGGGCAATCTGTAATTTCTGGAAGATTTCCCTTAGGAGCCCTGGAAAAGACCAACACTCATTAAGTACTCTAACTCTTATGTCCCAATGTACAAACAGTGTCTTAGGGAAATAGCTGTATCCATGCTGACTATTCGTTAATGTCCAAATATTATCCATATAGAATCTAAAATTCTATATTTTCTGGTTGGAAATGCTTCAGTTTCATTACCTCAGTGAAGGAGGAGTGTCCTGAAATATTTCACTATGGGCTGGAGACCTATCTGGAAAGATGGCTAAAAATGACTTTGCTCTCATCTTTTTAAAGACAAAGACTCCAAGAAGTTACACTGTAGCATGGCGCCACCTGGTGGCTCCGGTGTAACTTTACCAAACTCCTCCTATTTAGCCCACATTGTTTCTTCCAAAAGAGAGTCTTCTGCCCATGATTGTCAGCCATCACGCTCCACATAGTGGGAAGCCTGGCTAACGCTTCCCCATCACCAATTCCAAATCTCCTGCCTGAACTAACTAAAAAATTAGACAAAATATGTAAAACAATGTCACTTAAGACACTGGACATCCAGCGCTGATAGTTGGTAATCCTTGAGAGCACAAGAAATAAAAAAGGTGAGCCCTACCACTGCTCCAGCTTACTGCCTGAAGAAAATTTCCAGGCCATAATGAAGGGGAGAGAAGAGCACAGCAGTGGTCCAGAACTGAACAGACAAATATGGGCGTCCAGGGAGGTGAAAGTGGCTAGAGTTCAGTCTTTCATAAACTTCCAGAGAACATGAGTCCAGTTTAACATTAATCCCCAAACCTAACAAGTACAAGGAAGGGAAATTACAGCCCATCTCTCTCTTGAACGTGGGTGTTGAAATCCTAAACAAAATATTGCAAACTAAATCTAGAAGTATATGAAAATAGCATGTCATGACCAAGTGGGGTTTATTCTAGCAAAGTGGAAGGTGAAATCGGTGTGCAGGGGTGGGTGAGTGGGGGATTAACACTAGGAAATATATCAATTAATTCACCACACTAACATAAAAAAAAAAAACAAACAATTCTATCACCACAACAGATTCGAGATAAGCATTTGACAAAATTCAACACCATAAATCCATTTAGTAAACTATAAATAAAAAGGAACGTCTTTAAACTTATAAAGAATACCTACAAAAACCAAATAGCAATCATCACACTCAATGGTGAAATCTGAAAGCTTTCTCCGAGATCAGGAATGAAGAAAGGACTGGCTGGCACTTTGATCTGTGCAACATGACTAGAAATGAAATGCAAAATGACTAGAAATAAGTAAAAGTCATTATGAGCAGATGATGAGAGTATAAAGAAAAATCCAAAAGAACCTACAAACTGAAAATAAACGCATTGAGCAGGGTTGATAAATACAAGGTCATTATAAAACAACGGTATTTCAATGTTCCAACTACAAATAAAAAACAAAAGACTTAAAAAGACACCACAAAATGGCCAACAAGTATGAAAAGATGCTTAGCATTATTAGCCATTATGGAAATTAAAATGAAAACCACAGGAAGATACATGCTCACTAGAATATCTGAAATGAGAAAAATTAAAAACATCAAGTTTGGCAAGGGTGATAGAAATGAGAAAAATTAAAAACATCGAGTTTGGCAAGGGTGATAGGAATGGTCTCTTCTGTGCATACTTGGAAAATCAGGCTGATGAGACTGCTGTAGAGGCGGCCTCTAGGGTGGCCAGTCTTCCTCTTACCTTTGCTTTTCAAAGGTTTCTTGAAAGTAGTGAGAGTTGGGGTTCCTGGGGTATACCTATGGACCACCACATCCTTCAATGGCAGGTTCTGGGTCTTCAATGGCAGACAAATGTAGTAACATGTATTAGTTTCCTAGAGCTGCTCTAACAAATGGCCAAACATTGGGTGACTTAACAGAAGAGGCCAGAAGCCGAATCTAGGTGTGGGCAAGGTAGCACTTCCTCTGGAGACTCTAAGAAAGAATCTCTCGTCTCTTCTAGTTCCGGGTGGGCTGCCTCTCTCTGCTGTCTCCACATTACCTTCGACTCCATGTCTGTGTTATCTTCAGGTGATGCCCCAAGGTGTAAATGTCAGATCCCTGAGGCACTGACATTGACAACACTGTGGAGTCACTGTATCAGTCACCCCTGGGCAGTCTGCCCGAGACTTAGACCAAGCCCCAGTGGGGTTTAAGCCGCTGTTATTGGGTTTGTAATCAAACACTCTTTTCAAAAACTAAACAACCTCTAGGTGTTTTACACATACTATAAGGTCAACTATAATTGGGCTGTTCCAATTTCTCTGGAGACTTAAAAAATAAGGCCTTCTCACCAACATGGGTCCCAGACTGGCCCTCTTGAGTGACTGGGTGTAATTATTTTATCGTTGCCATTCATTTGCAATAAAGTGCAGAGAAGGTTAATGTAGATTCTTTATTGATTTCACCAATGTATTAGTAGATATGATAATAATAAATGGTACTTTTACATTCTCTTAACCAAAAATATAACAAATATTTACACTCAGTAAAAATACAAAAAGCATACAGAGGCACTGTCTTTCTAAAAGACATAAGTTTAAGAGGTATCAAAAAATAGGAGACAAAATTGCTTGTTACAGGATACTTTACAATCACTGAATTGTGCAGTATAATTCCTTTTTGATTATTATGACTGTGCAGTCTTGTTTTTATCTTTTGTTGATAAGCTCACGTTTCAATTTTAAAAGATCAAGTACAACTGCATTCTGTGTATCAAAAATAAAAAAGCCTTAAAAAAGCACAACAAAAGCTAAAGATGAACTGGGGTTCAAGTTTAAATGTGAAAATGTCCTGTGACACTCTGAAGATTTCTCCCTTTGTTCTAGCTTTTAAGGTAATTCTAAAGGGTTACATCTACTTTAGCATCACATTTTTTAGAAACTTAAAATATATCAGAATAACAATCAGTATTTTAAATATATAAGGAAACTTGTTCTCCTCTTGTTTTCGTAGGGGAGAGAATACTTTATAAAAATTAGGTTTCTGGTAATCTCCATGATTACTGCCACATTTCCAGCCTGGAGAGATTCTCAAGGAGGTTGTGCAGACGGCAAAAATGTGATTTATCACCCTCATGAAAAACCATTTAAGGTTTTTTCTCCTCAAAGGTCATATTGAAAGTAATCATTTGTAGGAAGTAAGAATTTATTAATTACAATAAACTTTTATTGAAGTATATACTGGATTTACTAATTTTGCAAATCTTTCATTATGAAGACCTTGTTTTGTTGAAACTTATTTGGCAAAAGTTTGCACGGAGGATTTACTGCTTTGATAGTCCTGGCAGATTCAGTGTTGTGGTGGGATGAGGGTGCTAGTCTCGTTATTAAAGTTATACATTTATAAAATAAAAACAAAAACAAAGGGAGTTAGAATTGGGGGGATAGACTTGGATCGAATACAGGTTAAGGCTTCTCTTGTTCTAGTCATGTGACAGAGAAGGCAGGAATGTACCCCAAAGTATAAAAATTAAAACTCCATGATTTTTTTAGGGATACATATATATCAAACCACAAGGCATTTGGCTTTAGTTCCTGATCAATGTGATCAGCTGATCCAAATACTCACAGTTCAAGCTAGATGAAACAAAGGCAGCTACACGGTGCACATCCAAAACCACAAGCCTCCAACTCTCTGTGCAAGATATTACCCAAGATATTATCAACACAAAGGACAAAGATGGGTAAGACTCCCATTTGGTTTGAAAGACCTGCTAAATAAACAGACTCTGCAAACAGCACACTTTTCTGGGGTAAGGGATATAAAATGATGAGAATATCCATACTTGATAAAAGGATGGTTATAGCAAAAATATATTTCACTTTATTTTGCTTTGGACATGAAAACAATATTGTGTAAATCAGTGAAGGAAAAAAATCTGTGATCAGAGGACTGCTGTTTATAGATCGAATCACTACAGTGTAACTTTCAAACAACGATTTTTGATCTGGGCTACTTTCCATTTCAATGGACCAAGAAAGCTATAGAGCCAACTAGCTTCACTCTAACATACAGCGGTTCATTTCTAAGGCTTAAGTTTCTGATTAACAAATTTTTGCTGAGGGAATTTTTTCAGACATGCTATTTTTCCTAAAATAAAGAGACAATCACTTTCATGGAAAAGATGGACTATTGCCATTTACCACTTGGAACTGATTTATGATTTTAAAATGAAGGGAATAGGCAGGAAGACAGTGAGAGGGACGACATAGCTAGGAAAAAATGAGAACAAACTCTTGAAACGGAAGTCATGAACCAGCGGAGTCCCATAAACTGAAACACAGACAGCTAACTACTCAGGAGTAAACCCACCGGCTCTGAGTTGGCCTGGGCAGTGCACTTAATGGCTCTGGCTTTTTTTTTTTTTTTTTTTTTTGGTAGTCACAGAAATCTATTAAGCTCTCACTTGCCTTTACACTAAAAACAAATTTAAAAAATTGAAACTTAAGATATAGAAAACATTATATTTGATTTGTAAAAATGTGGAAAGTCTAGCTTGTCCACTAAACAGTCACTGAAATTTTCATTAAATACTTAAGAGTGCCATGCCCAACAGGCTGTTACAAAATATGTCTCCTTCCTCTGAAAGGCTAAACTGAGAACCGAGAGATAATATAATTCCATAATTCCAGCTCCTCTTTTGTCTACAAAATTTTCAACTAATCATATACTTTGCTGAGCTAACAAGCTTTCTGGCAGGCAGCTGTGAGCTGCAGGGTTCATCATGATCAGTTTCATGCTGGGGCGGGGGGGGGACACTGCATAAAGCTATGTTCATCCTCATGATTACTCCACCAATGATTGCACTTCCTTTAAAAACAAAACTCCATATTTGAGTTGAGAAAAATTTTAGTTTTGGATTTCTAGAGGGCAGAACTCTCTAGAACCCATTATCTAGTTACTGGATTTCTACTTTTAGTTACAATTAGATGCAGCATGACTTTCACTTCAGAAAAAACTGGTATACATGTTATTTAACATAAAAATTTCATTCTTTGGAACTTAGGGTTGCTACCCAGCCCACCTTAGCCTCAACCCTTTCCCAAAGGACTGATAAGAAACCCTGTGGCAGCTTCATTGGCCTTCCTAATTGGGACCAGCAGATGGGAGTATTTTCCTTCCGGACACCGCAACCGCAAAGGGCTTCCCATTCCACTCAGACCAGCCTGCATTGCACTGGTGCTACAGATGGTTACATTTCTGTACAGATGAAGCTTATCATCCCGTAAAGATGACCTCCGTTTGGTCTGAGCAGAGACAGTTTCATGGCCTCAAATATAACCATCAGCTACACAAGAGCTCCCAAATAAAAGCGAAACCACGAAACTTCAAATAATAAGTTACTTTTCAAATATACAAGAATATCCTTGGTATTGGCAGACATTTTGAACTTGTCCATTAGCCCAAGCTATGGCTTAGAAATACTGCTACCACTATCTTAAAAATAACTTGTTAAAGAAAAATCTATAGTGATATACATGGGGAAGACTCTGAGTTTGACTCTGTTCCAGTAACTGTAGCCCCGAGGCAGGTCTGGTATGCAAAAGGAAGAGTGGTATCCAGGCACAACATCCACAGCTGAGGAAACTGCAGGGATTAATGGAAGGGAGCATGATTCAGGGCTATCTCACTGCTTGGAGCACAGAGAATGAAACCTCTGGGTTAGCAGCAGCAGCAGCGAGCTGTTGGCTGGCAACGGCCTGCAGAATCATGAGGGGGTTCTGCCCACTCCTTCCTCCATGACTTTCAGTAGATGTCAAATGTGTCATCCAAGGGCTAGACTGCTGAAACCTGTTCATTTTCTGAAAATAAAAAAAAATACAATTAAGTGGAAGATTGGCATATCAATGAAAACTAGCAATCTAGTTATCTGTTTACAAAATTAGTCAATTTCAACAAAAGAAATCCTCTCAAATCATCAAGGGATCATCAAGGTCCAGATTTTCTTGTAATGACATTTATGAGTTCTGATCACACTGAAAGCTGACAATAAACTGAAATTTTACAACATCTTTTTAATTACTTTATTACTCTATTGTTTAAAAGGATAAAACTCCATTTACTTTTAATTAAAAAAACCACAGCTGCAAAGTCAGTGAAGGTTTGTGCTTATAAGAGGACCAGCATGATTTCGGATAATTATGCATTTTGATACTTGCAGTTTCAAGGTTCCATGCATTAATGTAAAACATGACTCCACTACAGTCACACGTCTCCTCTCAAAATTATCCCGTTAGACTGAGCTGCTATCAATCAAATATAAGAATACTCTGTTTGAGCCAGAAAAAGGGGACTAGGCACACAGAAACAAGCAGTTTGCCCTCTCCATTTAAAAAACACACCATCACAGTAAGAGATTTTTTTTAAAAGAGATTTCTGAGGCATTTGAAGAAAACATTACTGATTATATAAAATATCACGGTAAAGACCATTTATGTTCAGCAATTCATTTAAGAGCCATTAAAGTAGTTTGTCAACATACCATCTGCTTCGCTATCTGCATCAGTCACGTCTGCTAGTTTGGGATGAGATGGCTGCAAATTATGCCTCTGAGGCTGAGTTATAATCTTCGATGGAACACAGGCCACGGGACTGCTACTGAGAGAAGCTGGAGGCAGTCTAGAGAGGCTGCTATGCATCATCTTTGACCTCTGCACTGCCACACTATAATCTGGAGGTTTTAGGTGTAGGTGAGTTCCTTCCTTTAGGTCTGCTAAAGAAATCCCCATGTATCCTGGAGGAGTAGGAGGTGGCTCCCTATACCTATCCTCCTTCTTGGGTGAGGTGACACAGTACACTGGCATGAAAAATAAGCAATGGAAATGTTAATGAAAAACATAAGAAATGAAAAAAAACCATACTGCAACTTATAATGACAAAATAGAACTTAAAAACAGACAAAATGAATATATTTGAATACACTGACAGATTTATAACATTAAAAAATCTTAATATACTGGTTTTATAATACATATGTTACATTGTCTTATAAACATTAAAGAGAATGAGATAGAGTTGAAGGAGATGACGCTGATGACAAGCTTCCTTCTGCAGTGTAGCCCTCACGCCACAGAATTGTGTGGCAAACCCCTCACGGAATACCAGCCCCACAGGTGACCGAGTCAGGAACATTTAGAATCCACCCTAAATATCTATCCTCTGTCAACTGGATTTTCTTAGAAATGACTCCTGGGCCCTGTAAAGGTTGTTTTACCTGAGACATGAAGCACTGTTTTATGACACTCCTGGGTAGACTTGGCTGTCATTTCTGGCATATAAATGACTTTAACTTTCCTGGTACAGAGGAACTAATTTCTTCAAAGACCTTACTTCTAACTTCTCAGTAATTACGTGAAGAAGAAAAAAACATAATTTTAAGAAATTCATCTTAAGTTTCTCTTATTTTCAGGGGACATTGGAAATAACGCTACCTTAAAATTTTTCTTCCTCAGTCTATAAACCCTGATACTAAGGCAAAGCTCCCAAAAGCATTAGAAGTAGGTTAAAGAAGTAGTTCCATGAAATTAAGACTAATTTACAGGACAAATGGCTCTGAATATCTTGACCGTAAAGTAACTTTTTAAACACAAACATTACATATATACAAGCAGAATTAATTAAAAAAGGATCATTAAATAATTCTAATATTAATTCTCCCTTTAGAGGATCAAGCCTGCCCATACTGAAATTTCTAGAACTCTACCAGTAATATTTGCATGTAGTATCAAGGTCAGAAAGGATTTCCATTCCCATCTGTGGAGGATGGGACAAGAAGGGGATGGAGAGGCTTTTAAGGGAAGTCAGCCAAAAATGAAGAATTTAAGTGATTTGCATAGTGATCTAGAAATGAAAGAAATAACATTTTTAAAAATGTATTTCCCAGACAAGAGACCGATTTTATATCCTTGCACACACACACTTATATATCCATAGTAGTTATCTTTAACAAAAAATCCTTGAAAAAAACGAATTAGCTAAAAATCTGCTCTATTATGCAATCTGACAAGTAAATACAAATATGCTATATAAATGTGCTATAAAACTCAGTGCACTAGTCTTTCATATTTTTTAGTAATTTCAATTGACGTGAATATGCTATAGAATTAAGAGCTGACTAAGATAATATTGATTTAAAGTACAGTCATTCCACAAATAAAATTCTAAGCAGGGGCTATTAAATCCAAGTATTTATATAATTCAAGGAAGAAATGAAAAATGTATATGATGGCTTAAATACTAAAAGAATACAACAAAAAAGTCATCTGTGGTTAGAATGGAATCCACAAACAGGAGTTGGTGTACCCATGATATGCGCTAGGAGGGTATATTAAAATATGTTTTGGACTTATCACATTTCTTCTCACATGTAGTATCTAAAAGTAATATCGTATTCAAAGTTTCTACCATGTGTGGTGACAAAGAGGATAATCTTTTTATCACTATTGCATAGTAATTCAATATTTCCTCAATGAAAACAAAATAGATCTCAAAAAACAAAACAAGACAAACAAACCTATCCCCTTAATTAAATACCCCATACCAGGCTTTTCATTTTAATAGGCTTGAATATCTGTTCCAAAGCCTTTGAGAAATCATGAATTTTCTGAAAATAATGTGTTTGCAGAGGGAAGAAAGAGGGGTTGGAGAGAAGAAATTTTTTTCAAGAATAAAATTCTAGACCAAGATGTCCCAATGCCATTTTTTACCACTTAATCTCTAAATGCCACAGATACAACAAAAAAGACAGAACTTACCAATTAAGCCCTTTTCTGTACTCGAAGTAACAGTCTTATAAACTGGGTCAGTGCCATCCTTAGGGTCTAAGCCCTCAGATGACTCAGCTGGGGCACTCTCCAATACCCTCCGCTTAACCGTCCCATAGTTTGGTTCGTGCGTGTCAGACAGAGAACCGGAAGAGATCCGACTCTGTCTCATCAAGTTAGTCTCTGGGCTTCCTTCACACTGACCGCAGGTTCTAGAGCAGCCTTGAGGACAGGGGTAGGGCTCGCAGTCAGCTGGTTCAACTTCAGCAATGGGGCCATCCAAATGGGTATGTCGGTAAGAGTTCAAAAAATCCCATCCTTTTGGGTTTGGAAGGCTTTGGAAGTTGTCATGGGAGCTGCTTGAACAGGAAGTCCAACTTCCACGACCACTATCGGCTGCTTCTATAATGACATGCTCATGAGAGATCTCTTCATTGCTCACAGAAGATGAGACAGCTAAATTCTTGATTAGAGATGGCTTTGATGGTACCCACCTACAATTGAAGATACATGATTAAAAGTAATTTACTGGCTTACCGGAAAAACTTCTTGCAAGTACTTTTTTGCAAGTACTACTGCATACAAGAGACTATAATGCTGCAACAAGTATTCACACCAAAATAACCTTGTGGAAAAAAATGGCACTATAATCAATCATCACTAAACTTCTACTGGCATCAATGTTAATACTTATCAATACTAATCAATGTTAATCAATGTTAACATGAATAATTAGCAAGATTTCCTGAGAATTATTTTTTAAATTGACTTTAAATGAAAATGAAAGATGAGGTCTAAAATGAATAAAATTAAGTATACATTTTCACTCTTGGCCAACATAAAGCAAGTTCCTCTCTATGCACGTAGACTTGAAAATTCCCAACTCCAAGAGTGAACGTCTGAGGTCAGCCTACTTCTCAGTGCACCTAGTACAGTTCCGAGTATGCAGCGACTACCTACCTACGACTAAGTGAATATTCCATCACTCAAAGCAGGAGTCCCCAAACTAAGGCTCATGGGCCAATTCCAGCCAACAGCCTCATTTTGTATGGTCTGGAGCATGGTTTTTACATTGTAAAGGGTTTAAACAAATCAAAAAACTCCGAAGAATCCATATATAATCAGCAAAGCCTAAAATTTACTATCTGACCTTTACAAAAAAAAAAAGTTCGAGAACCCTTGGTACCTTGTGTAAAATGCTTCTAAACTATGATTATCTAGACCAGGGGTCAGCAAACTAAAGCCCATGCCCGAATCCAGCCCCCTGCCAGTTTTTGTAAATAAAGTTTTATTGGGACATAACATGCCTATTTGTTTACATATTGTCTAAGGGTGTTTTGGAGAAACAAGGTTGAGCAACTAGTTGCAATAGAGACCTTATAGCCTGCAAACCTAAAATATTTACTATTTAAGTTTCATAGAAAAAGTTTGCTGACCCTTGGTCTAGAGAATCATAATTTAGAAGCTTTTACAACTATGATAAATATTTTACTATATCTTATATTTTTCATATTAAAGTATGCAAGATTTAACGATATCAGTTTAGAATCAACTTTCTTAACGCGTCCTCAAAGATTTCCATTTTGCTCGATTCTAAACAGAAACTTAAGAGTTAACATTTGTTAACTGACTTTTGCTAGCTGGTAATTCTAAATCATACTTTCAGAGAACAAGGATCAAGGATCAAGGACTGGTCTTACTCTCCCAACTTGGCTGCAACGTGTACAGCACTGGAGGTACTTCCAATTTTACAATCTTTTTAAACAATCTCTATCCTAACAGAAAGAATGCAATAGCCTCCTCTCTCACACCAATGATAGCTTCACTTTGAGTTCTTACTAATCGAAAAGATATGTGTGATAGAAAGTTACTTAAATTCAGTAATACTTTAAAAATGAGCATTCATACATCTTTCAAAATAGTCCCAATTTGCATATTCAGTATAGAGAATATATGCTTGGCCTGCATATTCTTCTAATGATTCCCTTGCAACTACCCCAAAAGGGGTCTAGGGTCAAGGTGCGGAGCACTGCTTGCAGTGGCCACTTGGCTTAGGTTTTGTGATAGGAACATAGGCAAGGATGTTTACCCAGGGCCAAGATGACTATGGTCTCCTGTCCCCGAAGAGTGCTCTGTCTTTTCCACTGTCCCAGTGGATTCAGGGACCGCGACAGCCTGGGAAGAACACCGTTCATCCTGCAGAGCCGCAGACATGGAGTCAACAGAACAATTGCTCACAATGCTGGACCGTGAAGAAATCTCACTATGGCTGGAGTCAGATAAGTTGTCAGATTTAGCTGATGGCATAAGTGTATAACCTGAATGAGAGAAGACAAGTGATCAAACTATAAAACAAAGAAACAGGTGGGGGTTTGTGGGCAGGTAGAGGGCAGTCCCTTACACTTCCATTCGCTTATCTATCCATACCAATTCAACTCCAAATTCAAGAAATAGAGAAGTCAAAGACCAGTATCACCGAGAAACTAGTCCAAAGGTCTATCGGCCCCAGGTTCTCACAGTTACAAACATTTAATAAACAAGAAGGCATTAAGTATATTATAAAACATTAAAAAGTAGACATCCTGAGTTTCTCAGCTTCTTTTTATGCCTATATCCCCTCCCCTTTGATTAACATACATATTTCATGTCCAAAATACTACCTTGAGGTGGGGGTGGAAGAGGGGAGTCAGGACTCAAGGGGAAAAATTATACTTTCGCTTTTTCAAACTACATGTACTTACCCCAGAGAGTCTGCTTATGTCACCTAAGAAGTCTTGCCCCAGGTTGAAAGTCATTGTTTTAGTATTTTTTAAGTAAACAGTCTTAGATCTGGATTTAATCTTATATCTAGTTTCCTTTTTCTTCACCAATTTGCAGAATATTAAATAGCCGAACTGACAAACAAATATGTTATGAAAAAAAGAGCATCTACCTGTTTTAAACTGTTCTAAGTCTTACTGCACAGCAGATATAGCTAGAGAGATTTTCTTTTGTATTCTTTCAAATAAAGGGGTGGAGATGGAGTAATGTGGAAGGATCCAAAAACAAATCTGCAGCATGAGGTAGTTAAATGTAATGAGACAGTTTTGATAATTATTAGAAAAGTAACCAAACTTCTTTTGCCTAGAAATAAAAGAAAATGCCACAGTAATCCCACCAGGGGGCAGGCCTCAAAGAAACAACTATCTTCTTGCTCCCTGAGAGAATGGGGTTCAGTAAGTACATAACCTTTGGTTCAATCCTAAAAATCTCAAGAATAGGTTTCATACTCACATGTAACTGAAGTCATGAAAGGAAATATTTATTGAACAGTAATCTCCTTAAATAGTTTAATTTCAAACAGAAAAATTAAGACCCAGAAAATGTGTGACTTCTAGCTGGCTTATGGGGCTAAAGATAAGACAAGATAGTGTCTTAGCTCCTACCCCAGTTCTCTGATCTTGGGATCACTACTCTTTCTCAGCGCCCTTCAGGAATTAATTGGTCAATTTCACAAAGACCAAGAAAATAGATGTGGTAAATAAAAACAATTTAAATTTAAAAATTCCCCAAAGAAAAAGATCATTGCTCTTTTATCTTAGGGTTATGGATCTGCTTTACTGTTTTAAAATAATTTCATCCTTATGCCTGTTAGATCAGTATTTCGAAAATACAATCAATTCTAACAATCCCCTGGAAAGCTTATTAAAATACACATTCTTAGGCCCACTTCTGGAAATTCAAATTTACGAGGTCTACGGTGGGACACAGTAACTGTATTTTTTAAACAAGTTTCTCAGATGATTTTGAACCTGCTAGGTTAGACTATCTCCTCCTTTTCTGATCAGAGGTATGTGAAAAGTGGATGATTAAAAAAAAGTACATGTGAACAAGAAGCAGTTTATTGCTTCCCAACACTTCTTCCTTTAGCCTGTAAAGTAGATGCAGTAATAAGACAGCACCAAAATTCTCTGAAGTGAAGTTTCTGATCAGATCATTATTGGAGGTTTTAATGTGAAAGCAAATACCTGTTCCTAAAAAGCCTCCTCAATTTATTTCACTCACAGACCCAGCAGCTACCGATAGGAAATAAAGCCAACCACAGAAATCAGAGTATAACATTTACTAACATTAGTGAAATAACATATGTAAAAATAAGGCACTTTAAATCAACAGGATTTTGTTGCTAGAGGACCTGTAACACTAGTCATAAAATACTTATAATATTTTACTAAGTTGTCTGCCTAAGCTTTATTTGACAAATGACTTAATTTAAGCTACATTTACATTAATAAATAAAAACAAATTTAACACTAAAATTAAGGAACTTCATCAGAGTGTCTTCCTCCTTTTAGACTTGAATCGTGCATAGAAGCAGTTTAAAGCGTTACTGGTGCCTCGGCTATTTGAATTGAAGATGTCACTCCCTTTCTCATCATCTCTGATGTTGCTTCCAACATCTTTCACTTTCTCACAGCTTCCTGTAGCTTGATTGTGATCTGCGTCCTCTTTTTTGCTGTTGGCTAGTCTCTCCCTTGAAAGAGCTCTTTCCCTAAATCTTCTAAACGGGGATGTCATTCTTTTTCTGGCTGTGTTCTCACAACTTGTCCTGTCTCTATTCTCCTCAGTGGCCTTCTCGGTCCTGTCTGTTCTTTTGGCTGTGCTCCTGGTAATTTGAAGGATTTTCTTTTGCAAGTAAACCCCACCTATGCCGGGGTAGCTGTGGCCACTGATCTTGGTGCTGGACTCACGGGGAGGGGATGAGGTAGACCCTGAGAGCTGCGGCAGGATGCTGTGATCAGATATGATACTGCCAACTGGAGGGAGAGATGCAAAAACCCTGTCATGGTCAATTAATTCTTTCAAATAAATCACAATTAGTCTGGTTTATATAACATTTCACTATTTAAAAAATCCTAAAATCTTGACAATATTTGAAAAATTGAAATCTAGCAATGTATATTTTAACGCACTGGAGAGCCTACTATATAGCATAAACACAGCAGTCATTGCAAGACAGAACACAGGAGAAAGATTACCTTAATCAGAATAAGCTGGTATTAAAAAACTGTTGAAATTGAGCCAAGATGGTAAAATCATAAGCAAAAATTTGACAAGAGTATTTCTCAATAGTAACTATCTCTAGACTTTTCAGGCAGAGTCTACTAAGAAAAAGCTTAGCAAAAACCAGATAGGATATATATACAGTATACACAATAAATGTATTTATAAAGTACAATTTCTAATCCTGTTGTATCTCCAAAGTGAAAAGGTTAGGGAACTGGGGAAGATAAAAGTTAAGGCCTCTTGCCTTCTCACTTTTTAAAAGTTCTTACTTGTTTAGGATGTGAGGATGAAGGGGAATACAGCCAATAATATTGTGATAAGTTTGCATGGTGACAGATGATTATTAGAATTAGGGTAGTGATCACATTCTAAGGTATATAAATGTCGAATCACTACTCTACACTTGAAATTAATATAATTTTGTATACCAAGTACACTTAAATAAAACACACAAAAAAAGAAAAAAGCTCTTACTTGTTTAAATTCTCCCTGTGAAAACATGACAATAGGCTTATTTTCTTGTTAGAAAGCAAAGAGCTAATTCTAAAATTTAGCAAGAACTAGGACCAGATCTTAATTACGTACTCTTAGTTTAATGACATTTCTGCCAGACAAATCTGTCTATAGAAATAAACAAATATAATATTCAGCTGTGGTTTTGAAAGAACATATGTAAAAACAATTGGAAATAGTTTGAAGAAAAAACATCTTCAGGTTTCTAAGGATTCCCAACATGACTCGGACAGGCTCACAAATCTATAAACATCATGTCTGTTAGCCACACACCAAAAGACACACCGGAGAAGCCTTCTGTATCCCAGTGTCAGGGGACGGGTTTTTTGTTGGGAGTAAGAGCAACAGGGAAATCCCTGTTCCTAACAACCTTTTCGTAAAATCACACTCAGGCATAAAACACCAAATCTGATTCAAGTAGGTTCCTGGTTAGAGAATGATCTATAATGGGACCTCTGAACAGCCTCCAAAAGGGGTGGAAGGTGTAATGGTGTTCCGGAGAGGGCAGCAAGAGTATACAGGCACTGTGCACTGGGACGGCCTGTGTGATTGGGAGCTGTTCCCAGTCCCACTCCTCAAACCCGATAAGGGATACTCCGGATAAGACCATCGAGACAGTAAAGAGATGAAAACAGGTCTGTGTGCCTCACGAGACACGTATAAGCGACATACAACAGGATCAGACTCTAGTTTTATAAACACACCTATTTATACATGTTATTCGCAAGTCCTGTTTGATTTTTACAATGCTTTTCTTAGTAAAGTCTGAATGAAAATTGTAGCCATTCTCAGCTACAAGGGGGAGAGGGCAGGCCAGTAATGGAGCTACGTTGCCCTGGGGTGGCAACAGGGAAGGAGAAGGGACACCCCCATTTACTAAACACTTACCATGTATCAGGCTTTATACATCTTATTTTGTTTAATTCATAAGGCCCCTAAAATAGGTGGTTTCCTCCCTAATTTACAGACAGGAAACTTGACCTTGTAAATGAGTGGCTTGTAATAACACAGATATAGGAGGGGACAAAGTTGGGATCCAAATCAGGTCTGACATCTCTATACCACATTGCTGCCACATAGGTGGCAAAAATAAGAACACTTAAAAGTGAGTTGAAACTTAGGACACGACAGCTGAGGGTAGCTCTGAAAGCTTTCCCTTCCTGTTAAGAATTCTGAAGTGTATCTTCCCTTTGACCATGTACCACCCTGTAAGGTGATTATTTAAATATGTAACTCTTTTACATGTATGAAGACAATGCCAGGACTCAGGGGCCTTTTCCCACAAGGAACACACAGAATGTGCTCAGGCCAATGTAAGCAATTCACCATTTAGAAAGCTACCTGTGCAGCTAACATAAATGGCAGCTCTGTGCACACTGCACAGGTGAGTCAGTCTGGATTACGGAAAAGCTTCAGTCTGAATTACAGAATCAAACATAAATGAACAAGGGTGAATTAAGATTTTTCACCTAAAGAGGTTACATTTAAGTAGAAATGTAAGGGTATAGGTTATTTTAAATACTGATTAATAAAAAGGCAATACTCAATTACTGAAGAAAGGAATGCATCAACCTAAATATTTGCTTTTCTCCCTAATTTTTGTTGTTGGTTAAAAACAATTCCTTGTAGAAATTCTTCTTTTTAAATAGTCCACAGAAATGTTTAAATAATTGGAAATTTGAATATCAAGAATAGGCACAAAACAAAATTTCTGCCTTCATTCTTATCTATGCTTGTCATCTGTCAAAGAAGGACCACATTTTGAACACAGGAGTCCCAGCGACATGATGAGCAATCCTGGAAAGCATCTGAGTAATTCAATCCAAAACATGAAAGTTCGAAAATTATTAGGAGTTATGCTTTCCTCACACTTTCTATTAACACTTGAAAAGCAATATAAGTGTTACAAAGTGTTGTTCGGTAAAACCAGAACTAGCTTGAACTGTTCTGTCCTACCTTTGCGAGGGGAGCCTTGAGGAGATGCGGGAGGACTAGAATGCAAGGAAGATGCCACAGAAATAGTGTCTTCTGTATTTTTCTTACCACTTATTTCTTCAGTTGCTCCTAAAACTTTCTGAGGTAAACTTGTACCTAAAAATAAAACCAAAGAGACACACATCACTTCACAATTAAAAGGTCTGTAGCTGCCTAAATTACTACATAACTAAAGCCATGATGCACAATGACTAGTGTAGTCAACTGAAATGTGTCAATGACAAACGGGGACTAAATGACTGGGTAATGGCATACAGAGATTCTCACCTCTAGGTTATTTGTTCAAATTCAGCCAGTCAGCACAAACCAGATTATAATAGTTTTTTGTTTGTTTTGTGGCATAAGGGAAATAGATTTAATAGTCTGAGTACAGTGTCGCACTCCCCACAATTGACACACTCGTTGGAAGTCATGGATTCGAACTCTTCCCTCCCCTCTAGAGGTGGCCTCTCCAAGTCAGGGTGAGGCATGTGGCAGGGGCAGTGTAGGGATGTTGGCACTGTCACTACCTGTGGTGCATCTGTGCTGTGGGAATATAGAAGAGGTTGCAGGGCTGCCAGTCCAGCCCTTTTCAAGACCACTAAATTCACACTACAGGAGAGAAGTAGACAACAAAAAGAATCATGAATTTATAGAAAAATAGTATGGAGCCCACTGGGAACACTTCTGCAAAGTTCTAGTACTGCTCTTGTCCAACAGCTGGAGCTGGTCTCGTTTAACACAGATCAAACTTAGCAATGGTTTCAATACATAGTTTTACATTTATCTCCTCTAAGAAATGTGATGGCTACTGACACCACTCTCAACCAGTAAAGCAAGCCCAAGTCTGATGAAGATTTGGCATAGTAACAATCAGTCCTTTGACAGTGAAAAAATTTAAATCGCAGCATACTCACACTACTTTTAATTAAGTGCCATGTTAATATAAATATATTTATCACGTAGATAACGGCCATATTACAGAAAGAGGTAAGAGGGCTACCTGGTACAAGTAATACTGTATCTTGGGTGATGACATCTAAGTAAGCAACTAGAGCTAGACTCAACCCATTTCTCACTCCTATGGGCATATTTTTCAACTTCACCAATTTTGCATCCAATTCTCTCTTCATTTTCACTAGCCACCAAACTATTTCAGGCTCTGAGAACCAGCTTCCCATTCATGCTCTCTCTCCAGTCTTCCTGCCCTCCCTGCTATAGCCCTTCTCCAACATAAACTAGATCATAACCTTCCCTTGTTCAAATCTCTTCAATAGCTCCCACTGACAACTTTCTTTAGCATGCCATGTTAAAATTTCAGCATGCCTATGACTTCAAGGCTCTTCATCCTGGGTGGCTGTTTAGTATAGTAGCTAAAAGAAAAGACTTTGAGCCAGTTAGCCTAGGTTTAACTCTGAGCTCCAACACTTACTGGTGATGTCAGTTACTCAGACCCTCTATGCTTCCTCTGTAGAGTGAGAATAGTTCCTATCTTATAGGGTTATTATAAAGATTAAATGGATATAATATATAAAGTGAGAAAAGAACTTAGAACTGTATGACACTCAGGAAGTCCTCTATAAGTGTTAGCTTTAATTACTGTCTCAGCACTGTTCCTACAGCTCTGTACTCAGAGGCAGCAAACTGCCTGTAGCTCCTTCTCTGGAATCTTTGCCTAATTACTTCTTTCCTGATCAACTTTTAAGACTCTACTTAAGTGTTATCTCCAAAAAAACCTCCTCTGAAGCTTTCTCTACCTTCCTTCCGCCTGACCTAAAAGCTGTCCCCCATTCTGTTCTTTTATATGTTCTGTACAGACCCCGGGCATAACAGCAAACTCATTATACTAAAGTTATCACCAGACTGATAGGAGTGGGAATTTCTTTTCAATTCTGGATCTCAAAACAAAATCAAATTAAATTCACATTTCACAAAGTTCTGCTGAATATGTCCTATGTATAATGCATGAGCTAAGTAATAATGCTAAGAACCATCTAATCTGGCTTCCCATCTGAAAACTGAAATA
This sequence comes from Pteropus vampyrus, assembly GCF_000151845.1. Lineage (NCBI taxonomy): Eukaryota > Metazoa > Chordata > Mammalia > Chiroptera > Pteropodidae > Pteropus > Pteropus vampyrus. The sequence continues at coordinate 3,561,061 of NW_011888855.1, forward strand.
ATGACACAGTTAAAACAACAAATAAAATTTTGATAACGTCTACATGGCCTAACAGAGGGAAAAAAAGTACGGTCTGTACTTTATATACTTTACACTTTCTCCTCGTCTCCTAACTAGGTTTTGAGAAGTGGTCATTAATGAAAACCAACATACAGTCACTTTAGAATAAGCAACTTCGTTCTCACGGGTTGCAATAGATGCACCTTTGACTACAGTAAGCCCTTGGTACTCAAGTCTATTGCCATTAGGTTTTTGGTTGATATGGTTATATGAATTCCAATGTCAATATTTAAAATATGTATGCATCATCCAAAACCTACATACAAAATCAAACAGTTTTTGATTCACGAGTGATGATTATATTATACAAACTATAACAGCTGATCTAAACATTTACATTTACAATTTATTTTTCATTCTAACTTCCCTGGAAATTTCAATTAAATTAATGTGATATTAATTGTGACTACTCACTCAGTGTGCCAAGGTCTTTTGCTTGTCCCTTCTTCCTGATGGGGTGCAAATTAACAGCTGGCACCTGCAGCACCTGGCTCACTCTGTGGGGCTGCTGTGAATGGGCTTTAGCTGTCAGGCCAGCTGACCGCAGAGGCACTGGAGACATTTCTGATAATTTGGCTGATTTTTTCTCAGTTAAATTCTTGGTCACTAAAAAAAAAAAAAAAAAAGGTAAGAAACACTTTATTCTGCACTTTTTTAGGCAAGGTTATTACTGCTGCAATAATTAATGGTTGCATTATGCCAGACAAGAAAAAGCAAAAGGAGTTCAGCATCTCTAAACCAGTGTTACAAGATAGGTTAAAGGGACTTCTTTAAAAAGAAGAAAAAAAAAAGATTAAAAAATTAATAAAATAGCAATAATTACATACGTATTAACAATTACTTTAAATGTAAATGGAGTAAATGCTCCAATGAAAAGACAGAGAGTGGCTGAATGAATAAGAAAACAAGGCTCATACATATGTTGCCTATAAGAGACCCACTTCAGATTGAAAGACACACACAGAATAAACGTAAAGGGATAGAAAATTTCATGAAAATGGAAACACAAAAAAGGCTGGGATAGCAATACTTATATGAGACAAAACAGACTTTAAAACAAAGGCTATAACAAGAGATACAGAAGGACCCAGAAATTCCACTTCTGAATATTTATCTGAAGAAACCCAAAAAACTAATTCAAAAGTATGTATGTATCCCTATGTTCACTGCAGCATTATTTACAATAACTGAAATATAGAAGTAACCTAAGAGTCCACCAATAGATGAATAAATAAAGAAGTGGTACAAAATATACGATGGAGTATTAGTCAAAAAAAAAAGAATGAAATTTTGCCATTTGCAATAACATGGATGGACCTAGAGGGTATTATGCTAAGTGAAATAAGTCAAAGACATATACCATAAACAAAAACAAAGTAAACAAAAGAGAAACAAACTCATAGATGCAGAGAACATTTTGATAGTTGCCAGATTGGGAGTGGGTGAAAAAGGGGAAGAGATTAAGAGATACAAATTGGTAGTTACAAAACAGTTATGGGGATGTAAAGTACAGCATAATACATATAGTTAATAAAATTATAATAACTATGTATGGTGTCAGACGGGTAGTAGACTTATCGGGGTGACCACTTCATAAGTTATATAAATGGCTAATTACTATGTTGTACACCTGAAACTAATATTGTATGTCAACTGTAATTGAAAGATAAAAAAAAACTTTAAAAGGGTGCATAAAAAACACCTTTTTAAACACAAATAGATTAATTTCCTAAAATATAACTTCATATAAGTATTACAAAATGTTATCTCTAAAATATTTATAAAGTTGTTGATTTTATTTCCTAAATACTTTTTGACTCCATTACCTTAATTAGCTCCACCTCTACCATCATCCTGAAGGCCAAGTTAACATCCTCTCATCTATGCTTTTGTGGGACAGTTCCTGCTTCAGATTTGTACAAACAGCACAGAAGGGCACCAGTCCCACAGAGAGCAGTCCAGGGCTCACATCCATTCTCCCCTTCTCTGGAGCCTTCGTGGGGGGCCTGGGCACCCTGGGAGCCGCAGCTGCAGCCTTGCCCTTTAGCTGGCAGAGCCTGAGACCCTTGGCAATGCAGGCATGAGCATGTTTTCTGAGCTTGGGGTGATCAAAACAGGCAGGTCAACTGAGCTAGCAGCTTCTGCCCTTTGGGATCTTGGGCTTACGGAGGCCTTGACAGTTACGGTATGTGCACTCATGGCCTTGATGTTGTTGCCCTCCATCTTCTTCAGGCCCTTACTGTTGTGCTATCTGGCACGGCACATGTTCCTCAAGAACTTGGGGTCCACTCTCTTAAGAGACTCCTATCTTTGTGACTGGGGTTTCTTGATGCCATTTTCGGAACTGGCTGTGCATGGTGTGTTTTAGGACTGGGCCATGTCTATACCAAAGCATGCAGCTCCTAAAGCACCTGCGCCTGGAAAAGCTAACATCCTCTCACCTATACTGCCAAACACTCCCCTCACTGTGTTACTTCTAGCATGCCTTCGAGCCAGTCTCCATATGACAGCCACATGACTTTTCCAACATGAAAAGCTGATCATATCACTTTCCTTCTTCAAATGTCCTGCACAAACCTTTAGGTGACTTGCCACTATTCTCAGGATGAAGATCCAAATCCCTGAAACAAGGCCCAAGAGGCCCTGCATGACCTAGCAATGGCCCGTTGTTAGCTTCCCTAAGATCCCACACTCTGCACCAACTAGATCCGATTTGTTTGACTTTCTCAAGGCATCCTGTATCTTCCCTTCACAGAGCTGATAACTGTTTGTAAGAAATCAATTATCTGTTAATCAATTAATGTTTCTGCCCCTCACTAGATTAACTATTGTGAGAGTAAAGACTGTCTGTATATCTTGTCTACTACTATCTTGCTATATGTCCAGTGACCGATAGAAAACAGATGCTTAATAGGTATTTGCTGAATGAATAACTATTTCAACAGTCATACAAAGAAATACCAGAGAGATAGAATATCTGGAAGTGAATGTCTGAATTAAAAACAGAGAACTCTGACTTAAGAAAGAAAAAGCTGCTCCCTTGTATAAAATCAATGCTGTACTACTAAGAGTGTGGGGTGGGGGGGACTTCTTTCAGGTAGCACTTTTAATTCTTCGGTTATTCAGAATGGTTTTAACGCAGGTCCAACTTCCAGAACTCCATGATGTATTTGTTTTCAACACCACGATAAAAGCAAAATTAGCAAGTTTACCCTGTCACAGCACAGCTATAATAGTTAGCTATTATGCTTTTATTATGAGAGCCTAGAGCATATTTTAAGTGGTAAGAATTAGGGAACATCTCAGAAAGTCAAAACACACGGACTCCTGGGGGATAATATGCAGTGGATCATCAACTAAGTGAATCCAAGATGTTACCATCTTTTGGTAACAGCCATGAAACACATTTTCCTCCTTCTGTCAACACTAATGAATTCTCTACTGACATCTTATTTTATTAAAAGCTACAGTACAAAGAAAAATATTGAGACTACCTAAAATATAAAGAAAGAGTTCATAGATGAATGCCAAAGCCCACATATATGCTGACCTATTAGGAAGAACCAAATTCTACAACTATTGTTTGGATTTGAGATAGTTATTATTTAAACATTTAAAAAGTAATTATGCAACAGAAATCAAAAGACTCGCAAACCAATTTAAAGAAACATGCACTGAATTAAATCTTTACAAAACTCAGTTTAAGAAAGACCCATAGGTTTTCTTGTTTTAAGTCAATATTAAATATGTAGTGAAGGACACCATTTAGTGTTACGAAAAAAGAGACAAGTCCAGGGTGGGTGTGAGAAGACAAAGGTATACAGGTACGTGCATGTGGGGTGGGGAGAGGCAGGACACAGAGTTAGATAGGTGGGATAGTTCTGGGCCTCAAAATTTTAACGTTGATCATAGAAAAGAGATTTCTATGTTCTTGAATATCCAAAATCAGATTTCAGAAACAAAAGCAGATAGCGACAACAAAAGACAAATACCCTTTACTAGATGAAAACAGGAATGACAAACTGTGCTACGTAACCATAAGATAATAAAGTCTATATTGAGTTACTTGGGAAAATTTGTTTTGATGATCACTCAAAGCAGGGTCACAGTGCTTTAATAAGTTACATATGTATATGGCTTTGAACTTTAAAACATGAATAAATGTTAAAGATTCTACATACTCTGTCAGTCTTTACTTTTGACATGTACCATTGTCATATAGCTGACACTATTCTTTTTCATTCATAATTTTTTAACTTTAAATTTTAATTAGTTTCAAGCATAGCAGACATTGGTTAGACATCTATATAGTTAGTAAAATGATCCCAATTGCTCCCTCCCTCCCCTGACCCTCCACCTAGTCAATGTATTAATGCTAATTGCATTCCCTATGCCGTGCTCCCTGTCCCCATGACCATCCATAATTTGTACTTCTTTAACCCTTCATGTTTTAAGTCAATATTAAATATGTAGTGAAGGACACCATTCTCCCAGCCTCCCAACCCCCCTCCCCTCTGTCCATTACCATATTTGTGAGTCTGTTTTTGATTGGTTTGTTCTTTTTATTCCTTAAATTCTTCATATAAGTGAAATCATATAGTGTTTATCTTTTTATCTGACTTAAATACCTCCTAGGTTCATCAAAGCAATATCTTTTTCCATTCCCTTTTCATATGTAGGGGTCTTGTTTTTATCCTTTCAGCCACTCTATTTTTTGGATGGAGCACTTAATTCTTTTCTGTTTAAGGTACTTATTGATAGGAATGTAGTTGTTACCATTCTTTATTCCTGTTTTTGATATTTGTTTTTTCTTCTTAAAGAAATTCCTTCAACATTTCCTGTAATTCTGGCTTGGTGGTGATAAACTCCTTCAGTTTATTGTTGTCTGGGAAGCTCTTTACCTGTCCATCAACTTTAAATGATAGTTTTGCTGGATAAATTATTCTTGGTTGTATATCCTGGGTCTTCATCTTTTTGAATATTTTTTGCTAAGCCCTTCTGTCCTGCACAGTTTCTTTTGCAAAATCAGCTGTCAGTTGTATGGGTGTTCCCTTATAATTTTTCTTTTGCTGCTTTTAATATTTTCTTTGTATTTAACCTTTGGCATTTTCATTATGATGTGTCTTGGTGTGGGTCTCTTTGGATCCCTGATTTTTGGAATTCTCTGAGCTTCCTGGGGTTTTATGTCCATTTCTTTCACCAGGTTAGAGAAGTTTTCCATCATTATTTCTTCAAACAGCTGTTCAACATCTTGGTTTTCTTGTTACGCCGATCAGACAGATATTTGGAGCTTTAACAGTGTCCCATATCCTCCTTAAACTATTTTTATAGTCTTGGCATCTTTTTTCTTGCCATTCTGACCGAATGTCCTGATTGGCTGTCCTGTCCTCTAGATAGGGCATGTGATCCTCATTTACTCTGTTTATTCCATTTAACATACTTCTCATCTCAGATGTGTTCTTCATTTCAGACTGGTGCCCTTTTATAATTTCTACGTCCATTTTTATGTTTATCCCTTTGTTGAAGTTCTCACTGAATTTATCTACACTTCCCAAAAGTTCATTGAGCATCTTTATAATCAGTGTTTTGAACTCTGCATCCGTTAGATTACTTGACTCCATTATATCTGGATCTCTGCTCTATTCTGTCATATGATTTCTGCTTCGTCTTCCCATTCTGGCTGCCTTTCCGTGCCTATGTACGAAGCAAAGCTCCTAAGGCTCCCGGTCTTATTAATGTGGATTTGTGAAGTAGGTGTCCGGTGGCACCTTCCAGTCCTGAGAAGGGTTCAGCTGCAGGCCAAATTTAGCTCGCCTCTACTCCTCCGGGGCCACCTGTTAAGATTCGGCAAGCAATCCACAGATGCTGTCCTTATAGTTGCCTCAAAAGGCCACACCAGAAACCGAGGTCAGCTGCCTCCACTAGTGTGCATCTCAACAAGGAGCACCTGACTCCGCTGAGGATACACCTGGATGGGGCTTGGGTGGGGCTGCAAATTGGAACAGGTGGGGTTTCAGGAAATCCTCTGGGTGGAGTAACCTCTGTTATCCAGTTTGATGATGTCACAGCTATGGCGGCACCGTGTTGGGTGCACTGGTAAGGGGAAGGGCTCGACAGGGAACAATAGATACCCCCAGCACTTCTGTACCAGCGAGTCTCACCTAGGCCCTCACTCTGACAATGTCTCCCTGTAAGTCCCTGGTGTCCCCTGTGTGCAGCCAAATGGGCACTGGTGCTCAGTGTGAGCAGGTCCGTCACCACAAAAATCTGCTCCGTCACCGAAAAAATCAGCCCCTTTAAGAGGCGACCGCTGCTGCCGCAGCCCGCATCCTCGCCCCGTCCCCTCACCCTGTAAAACCTTCTGCCATTGCAGGGTGCTTTTTTGGATTTCTCTGTAGTTGTATGGCTTGTTCATCTAAATCCTGGGTGATTTTTCTTTGCTGCTGCTCCTTGTTTCTGTCACAACTTTGATTTGGTCGCTAGAGGAATGAACAGAGCCTCTATCATCTACGCCATTTTTTTTCTCCTCTGACACTATTCTTAATAGTCCATGTGTGGTAAGGAATTCTCCTAGACATTTTCCAAGTCTACACACATTTATTATTTTTAATGGCCAGATACTATTCCTCGTATTGATATGGAAACAATAGACTTAAGTATTCTCTAGCATCCTAGTATCTGTGTGATTTCTTTTTCACTGTAACATCTTTGTATAAGCAGTTTTTTGGCTGCATTATTTCACTGGAATACTGTGAGGAATAAATGACATTATTTATAAAGTGCTTACCATGGTTGCTGGCATACCAAAAGCTCTTATTGTTAGCTTTTATTATTTTATTTCTTTCTCCTAATTTAATAGGTTCAATGTAGAAAAAATCTCAGGGATAAAACCTACTCCAGACCCTTGCTTGAGTTTTACATTTGGGAAAACAGATCTCAGATGAAGAGAACCTTGTTCAAGTGGCAATAAATGAGACTCAAACTGTGTGTCCATCCCTCATAGGTGCTCCTTCCATTACAATCCATTCCATTTCCTATTGGTATAAGTGTTTAAGATATCGTTTTTATAACTAGCTTTACTAAATGGCTTGTTACCCTATATTTTAAAATTCATTATCACATCTGAAATTTTTAAATCAGTATTTGGTTGTATTTCCACTTTCTCTTTTCTACTCCATTGACATACTTTTTCAATTACTATGCAAATACCATGCCATTTATCAATTTCAGAGTAAACCTATGATGGTTACCATTTTCTCCTATCAATTAGAAACACAGAAATAGTAAATCTAAACCTTCTCCCTCTTTATTCTGTCAACATTTTACCAAGTTCTATGCTTCCTATTGGTACACACACATATCATTCACTTATAATTTAAGAATAACCATCTTTATTTTGTTATGATACATTTTATCGTCTTTGATTTTTGCTTTTATAACTCATCATTTCCTTAACTCAGACACACATACGTTCCATTTTTTATTTAATTTTAAAAAGTTAATACTAATAGGTTCTCTTTTGCCCAGCATATTTTTTATGTTAACAAATCAGAATGTGCCTGATTTTTCTTGTTTTACCTTATTCACTGACACCTTAATATAGCTATTATCTCTAACAGTGTTTTAATTACATTTCTTGTATTTTCTAACTGGTAAATACTATCTGTGAAATTTTTCTATTTATTTATTTATAAATTTATTGGGGTAACATTGGTTAATAAAATTATATAATTTTCAGGTGTACATTATAATTTGACATCTGTATATTCTATTGTGTTTACCACTCAGAGTCCAGTTTCCTTCAGCTACCATATATTTGATCCTCTTTACCCATTTCGCCCTCCCCCTACCCCCCCTATATTTGATCCCTTTTAACTATCTACCTACTCCTTCCTCCCCGATCCCCTACCCTCCGGTAACCACTAGTCTATATTCCACGTCCATGAGTTTCTGTTTGTTTGTCCTGTACATTTGCGAAATTTTTAAAAAGGTAAAAATTTCATTCATTTATACTCTTAATTTAAGGATAAAGGTAAAAATGTTCTTAAACAGAAGGGCTCCAGTCTAATGTTCCAATTTTTATGACTTTATAATGCTTTTTAAAGATGAACTACGTATCCCTCAAGACTAAGTGAGATTCAGTATCTAACAGGACAGTGTGATGCACGGGCTACATCAGTGGTCTTCTGTGAGCCAAGTTAAGTTTCTTGGGATGCTGGTGTAACTCTTGAGAAATAAATTTCTATTTTATTGTGCTATTTAGTGTCACATAAGAGAGAACTTATACTCACAGGTACCATATGCAGGCTCCAGCTGCAATGACATCATCTGGAACTTCTCCTCATCTGTCTCTATATCCAGACTAGAAAGATACTGCTTTACTTTCCTTGCCATCTGGGCATCCTCATATAGCTTCTTAGCATTAAGCAGAGAGCTGCGGCGTGCCCTTTTTTTGTGAGCACCTCCTTGAACATCTAGCATGTTTGAGCTTGTGCTGCCTTGGCTCAATGACCTGTAAGAAGATGGATATCACAATAAGGGGCCATAAAGATGAGCATTAAGCATGGCAGATTGAAGATTAAAAGAATTTTGTTCTGTTAATGCTATTGCATGCTGATGCAAATGAGTTAAAAGATGAAGAGCATTAATGCAAAGTAATATGGCACACATGGCAATGTTCTAAGTTTTAAGATTTGGAAAAGTGCAGAGTTCAAAAGCATAATGCCCCCGAGCAACAAATTCCATCAGACTTGTGTCTGTGCCTATGTAACCATGATACAACTGTGACAAGTAAAAGCAGTCCTCTGGCCCTGGTGGTCAGCCATGCTCTGCATATATGGCAAGAGCCAGAGTCAAGACAAGTCCATCCTCAGCCAGATCTGCACCAGGGTTCTTCAGCACGGGAGTTTCTAGAGCAGCTCTGCTTGTTTACGCTGCTTTGGACACGCTATGGCCATCACCATTCCTGTCTATAGTAGCTCATTCTCAGCATGTTTACCAATTTCACTAGTAATCAGATTTTGGCCAAAATTCAAAGAGAACAACAATAAGAAGAATAACGGAATTTATATTCAATTCAATATAGTCAGAGATCAGAAATGCAATAAAAAGCTACTCGATGCTTCCACTCACATATGGAATGGTTAGGCTATATGTGGGTCCTAAGATTGGGGATCTGGGACCTGGGACCTTCTTTCTGCTATGTCTCTGATGTGATGGCACTCTAAGCTGGGTAGAAATAACCACACAAGCTATAGCTTCGCCCAACTCTTCCCTTTTTGGCAAACCCCCTTCTACAATGACTACATCTAGAACCAAAGGAAAATTGGAAATGCAATGCCATTTGTCTTTTCTAACATGGTTAGCAAACACAAGCTTCTAAGATGATTTTTATTTTAAAGGCAGTTGCCATTCCAAAATAATAAAGATATTTATGGGGTTTCTAAATTAGCCTAAAATATTTACACAAAAATATTCTAAATACATAGACCACAACCAAACAATTTGTTCTTCAGCGTTCATATACCCAGTTCAAAATAGATACTAAAATCCCAATGTTTTCATTGTAAATTAAGTGAAACACAGTTGTAAAAGTATTATAGTTTTGTTCTTCTTTCACAATTTTAAGATCATTGAAACAGGGTGTGTTTTACATTGACTGGCAACTTTCAATTGCTATTAGTCAGGCAGAAACTGTGACATGGTTGTCAATGCTTACACATGCAGAAATTTCAAAACTTGCAGAATCATTTGGAAGAAAATCCAATGACATTAGTGAATTACTCTTTTAACTTCCGGGAACCAAGTGATTATAAGAAGGTAGTAAATCTGGTAAGTTCAAAAATATTCCCAAAGCAGGCATTAAAAGGGGGCTAGCTGGAAATGTTTGCAAAGCCAACCTCAGAGCCAAGCCACCAGTAGTTTTTACTTCTTTTATGGCTTGTTTTAAGAAATGTTTCATCACCAACACATTTAATGGCATATAAGGCAGTACTGTCTGCAAAAAAAGAAACCCAGAAACTAATAACTCTAAAGTGATTTAGAAGCTTCATATCTTGGTTATGAAGAAGTTTTAGAAAGACCTAACCAATTCAATTTGCTTATATTTTTCTTTTTATGAAAGTAAAAGGATGTTATGTGATAAAAATGTATACCTAAGTTTCCATAAGAGCTCTTTCATTAAGTTAAGTTTAGTGGTACCTAAAATATTTGTGTGTCCAACAATTGAAGTCTTAGATTCAAAGAAAAGCAGTAAAATCAAGTTCTAAAATTTAGGAGCAAATTTTAATACAAATATTTAATAATTTTATCTTAGTTGATATTTAAAAAGACCATAGATCTAAGATACATAAAAAATTTCTAATAAATGAAAATACTGATAAATGACAACAAAATGTCTTCTATTTCCAAAACAGAAAACACTCAGATGTGAAAATGAAAATATCTAGTGTTTGCTGGCATTACACAATGCAACCCTAAAGCTGATAATCAGTGACTGTGTTACATAAGTCATTCAAACAACCCAAATTCGCACTAAGATATAGTGACCAAGTAGTCTTCATAATAGTAATGCCAAGAATCAATTTCTATTTTCAGTGAGAAGAACCAGAAAAGACCAAGGCATAAATGTATAATATAGAAGAAAACACATGAGAAACACACAAAGAAAGAAAAAGACAGAAGGAAATTCAAGTTCATCAAGCTTAAACAGAAAACAGGACCACAAATAAGACAGGACTAAAGTTAAAATAAGTGGCTCACAAAAAATCCTTCTTACATATAAGAAAAGCTTCTAACCTCATGATTCACTATAGCCTTAAAATAACAAAATTCTTCTTAATGCAATCCCTTCATCCATAAAAACCATCTCTTTCAACAAAAAATGAAAGAACTACACAGATGATTTATAAGGTCCTAAAAATTCTACGATTCTAAATAGTTATCTAGCTATGTATAAGCAGAGATCTGAACCTATCTGAGTAACAAAAGGTGGCAGTTTCTGATTCTATTACAGTTTTAAAAGAGATAAGGGAGTCTTTAGAAATAGAAATTTAAAAAAAAATCAATGTTTTAAGTCTCATGGTGGATATGAGGAATTAAAATCATCTATTTCAATTTTCACTAACTCAAATTTTTAATTTTATTCACATACAGCTGCCATTAAAGTAACTCGATTTTATAGTATAGTTTGGATAAGAGCTGCCTCTTTTTGGAAAATTGATGGAAAAATGTAACCTTTATAAACAAACTTCTTATCCATTTTTATACTTACATATTTTTATAAAGCATGGCATTTGAATAAAAAAAAATAATGTGGACTCTGAAATCAGACCACCTATGTTTGGATCTATCATTAGTGAGTTGTAAGAATTCAGATAACTCCATCTTCTCCATCTGTACCACGGAAGTTAACAGTATCACAGAGGGTGGTTTGGAGAATTAAATAATCCATATAAAGTGCTTGGAACATTGCACAGCACATAGCAAGCACACAACAAATATTTCCTATCACCACCATCATTTAACTGACCCTGCTAAATTAAAATCTAAAAGGGACTTATGGGACATCAATAATGGAAAAGTAAAGGAAAAAAAAAGCTAGTGCTATCATTATTTTCACTTTGTTAGCAAAAGGCATTTGTCAGGAATGTAGGTTGACAGGGTTAATAGAATGCATGCTATTTTTTGTGCGTGCATTAATGAAAAGGATGCAGTACATGTTAAGAGTTGCACGACCTTCATTCCAGTTGCATTCATCTCTACACTTACCCCAGACTCCGCCACCTCTTCTTCCTGTAAGCAAGAGCCACAAACATTGAAACATGTATTTGAATAGGAAAGCACAGAAAAAAAAGACAACAGTTGAGAGCCAGAAAAACTATGGAGACAGAATAGAACAGAAAAATTTTACTAGGAAAAAGTGGTAGCTTAACAGTAAAATGACTTTAATGAAATGCAGAGGGATAAAATGAACTATGATAGGTATTGAAGGCCAAAAACCCTATAATATTTTTAAAAATATGCTTTTAGACCAATTATATTTTTAATAGCTAATTCATCTGGAGGCTTATGTTAATAAGAAGCTTAAGGAAAAACATTTATTTACTATGAATTGTGAATTCAACGTTTTTAGAGAAGGAAACCTTAAATTGAGGAATAGAACTTCTAAGCATTTTTTGGAAAGGATTTTGAGCCACTTATTTAAGTGACAGGATGAAAGTACAAGGAGCATAAAGATCTGTCATTTCACTTTTAAGTACAGAAATTTCTCTGACAATGTATTTTATAAAAAATTTCAACGAGCAAATTCAACTTAAAAAAAGTAAACATGTATTAACATTTTTATAATACTGTAGAGCCTTATAGTACAATTGGACTGAATAGAGATTCTGTTCTTAATTTTTATTCTTATCCATTTTTTTTGCACCCCTCCACCTCCACCCCAGGGCTCAGCCTGCCCCAGACCTACACCCATCAAGCTCCAGTGCAGGTCGCCCAAGATTCTGTTTTCCAGGCTGGCAGAGTCATAGATTCATTATGGCTTCAGGAACCAGAGTGTTAACACACATGAGTAAATGAAGGTCCATATAAGACAACAGGGAGTGAAGGAGCACCGTACAGGGACATGTGGCAAAAACGAAAACTTAAAAAACAAACGAAGAAACGAACAACCCTCCTCTGGGTTTGCCTTGGTCCCTGGTTCTCACTGCCTTCTGCTCCCACACCCAAACAATGACATCTCATTATATGGGGTGATCTTTGGGGGCAGGGGGGACTGGGCAGAGAGGAGGAAATGTGACATACCCCTTTCCTCCACACTTTGAGGATCTCTGAACTAGAGCAACCATTAGATCAACTTACAAAAACAAAGACTCCTGAACAGTGATTCAGACAAAATAAAACAAAAACAAAAAATCAATCCTGACACGCAGATTCTGTTTGGTTATAAAAACTCCATCTCCAGTTTTTAAAGAACTAAGTATTTTTGTTTCCTTAGTAGACTATATTTTTTAAGCCACAGGAATTGTGTATGCCTTTGTATAAATATTTCATTTTTAAAGCGCTATGTACTGAACCTATACACACAGGCCCAGAAGAAAATCAGACCAAAAATTAAAGTCCTAACATTTTATTTACCCTGAAAATTATAAAAGTTACTGGGAACAGCTTCCCAACATACTTTCCATAAGTTTCAAATAATTTGAGGAAACTTTTGCTATTACATTTAAAATGCATTTTTAAAAGCAATCTTAGAAGACCAGGTTAATATGGAATACAAATAATACTTTCATTTTTATTAAACATGGAACATGTTAACATTTGTACTTTCTAAGTTTTGTTAAAGAAGTTACACGCAAATAAACAGCAGTACCATGACTTGGAAAAGAATATATTTTAGAAGAATAAAGTATGATTAGATGGAAAGAGAACTTAAAATATTCAGTAAAAATAAAAGACACATGCACACTAATACTTTACAAATTAGGTAAGAAACCAGATGAAAGCATGTGTCTTCTGCGATAACTATAGTAAAGATCAGAAATTTTCTTATACTTAAGTTAGCTGATACTTTAAATAACAGTAACAATACAGAACCTATCCATGTACTCAAAAAAAAGTAATGCGGAACTAGGGTTCATATCTTAGCAAGTTATGTAATCCTCGGCACATTACCTAACTGTTCTGAGCTTCAGTTTCTTCATAGGTAAAAGAAAGGCCAATATCACCTACGTTTTTAAGGGTTATTGCGATAAATGATTACTTTGAGATTGTGTAAAACACTTTGTACAGCACGTAACAACTGGTAGATGGTCAAAAAATGATAATTATTATGATTTTAATTCTATCACTCCTGATGCTGGCTCTAAGACTTTTACACACTTCAATGCCATACCTCTGTCGGAACATCATAGCTGGGTCCATGTTAGCAGAAGTCATTCGAACAACTTGACGGATTTCCTTGGCAATCATTCTTAGCTTCTCAAAATTTACTAAACCGTCTACTTTGGAGTCATTTCCTACAAAATAAAATTTTTTAGTTTTTAAAATTAAAGTCTCTGTATAAAGGCAGCAGAAGTCAAGTTATATTTCTTGGGGAGGTATAAATAAGAACCTTCTTTCATTTTTAAGAATTGATAAACTTGTATATAGTTCTACCCTGCTCCCAGGGAATGAGCTATTGGGAGGAATTCTATTCCTAGGGAGGTAATGATTATGAATACTGGAAAGTGATAAACAGCATAGCTTCTAAAACCAATTTCATTATGTTACAGGCACATCTGTAAAATGTGCAGCTCCTCAAATCTAACTTTCCAGATGCTCTACCCACTCTCGGGCAGCCCACTCTCCCGGCCTCTGTTCTTTTGGGTAGCAGGGTACAGCACTTGAAAACTTAGGTTTTAGCCAGAGGTCACAAAGGGTGAGCTTTGGACTTAATTATTCCAGTAAGTTTTCTTTGATTTACAATACTTAAAAAATTATTAAATGAGTTGTCAACATTTAAGAAGTAGAAGATATCCCATGAAAACAAGAGTTCCTGACTTCTTTTGAAGAAAAAAGGGAAGGGTTGTTGGGGGCTTAAATAATAGTAGGTCTGTTTTCCCAAAGGGCAATAATTAATTAAAATTAAGAGGTGGTTGGCTGAGAGTGATAAACACTTTCTGGTCTGCCATTCACCTTTCCTTTCCTGGAATTTGAATTTATAATCACGACTTTAATCATTTAACAGAAATTTGCTTTATAAATTTCATAATTTTTGTTTCTGTTAAGCAGTTCTCTGAGGAAAAATTCACATGACTTTCAAAACTGTCTCTCTTTGAAGAGAGTAGGCAGGAGACCAGACTTAGCCCATGTGTTGACTTGCCTAGTTTAAACCACAAGGCAAAAAATCGTATGTTCAAAGGGCAATCTGACTATCTAGGGCAGTGCGTGTGTGTTTTCCCACGCCTGTCTTTACTAGTTAGCATGACCTCACTTTTCTCTCATGGTATCCCTTACGTGCCTCTGTGGAACTCCAAGTCCCTGAAGACAAGTCTGAGAACCATATGGGCCTACAACACATGGTGGTCTCCCTCCTCATAGTAAACAGCACCTATACACTGGACATATGAATTGTTCATGTCTCAATATGAGTTGGAAACAAAATCAACAAAAATACTTTCAAGTTCAGGTAAATCTCCAATGCTTTGGGTTGGGAGCCTGAAGGGCTATATACCAAGACTAAGAATGAACAGAATGTAGGCTGGGGTAAAAGACATTAAATTACCTCAAAATGTGAAAGTGGATTAAGGTAATTTTGGATCGCTAGTACTCCTAACTGCCTGACAGAAGCAAGCTTTAATTCTCTCTAGAGGAACAGAACATCATCTGAAACCTCAGATTATTTAATTTTTTATACACAACATCCATTTGGTCAAAAATAACCAGGGCCATCAAGAGAAAACATGATTAAAATGCAAAGAAAAACAAGACAACACAGGGACTGACAAAGGATCCAGATTATGGGGTTATTAGAAGACTTTATGTTGAATATGTGCAAAGATATAAAACCAATACTGAGAACATGAAGGTAGAAAAATAAACAAATGTAAACTGTAAAACTGGGGGAAAAAACCCCCACCATAACTGCAATTAGGAACTCACTGGTAAAATTTAACAGTAAATTAAGGCATAGTTGAAGAGAGAATAAATTGAACAACAGGTTGGAAGAAATATCGAGAATGAAGCATGGTGAGAGAAAACTGTAAGAAATATGGAAAAGAGTATATGAGACAATAGGGGCAGTGATCAGGTCTAACAGAGGTGAAACAAAACCCCTGAAGAAAAGCTCGGAAGAGGGCAGATAAAAAAACTTAAAGACAGAATGACAGAATTTCCCAAAACTGATGAAAAATATCAAAACACAGGTTTTAGGGTATTCTATAAACAAATCAGAATTAAAACGAAAACCAGAATGCCACACTGGGTCACAGAAAGAGAAAATTATAAAGCAGCTATCAAGAAAAGGGCAGAATACAGTCAAAGGAACAGCAAATAAGACAGCAGACTTCTTAACATTTACAGCGGAAGCCAGGAGACAATGGAATAATAACTGCTAAACAAAATCATGCCTTAAGAATGAATGTGAAGATATTTCCAGATAAACAAAAACTAAGAGATTTTGTCACCAGCAGATTTGCACTTAAGAGAATAATAAACAGTATTCTATAGGGAACCCCCCTGTCTCCAACAAATTGGAAGCTTTAATATGCAGAAAGGAATAGAAACAGTAACATCATCAGCATATAAGTAAAGCTAAATAAACGCTACTAAACAATGATAGTATCATGTGAGATTTTAAAGGCATGGCAACAACTGCATACGAATTGGGAGATGAGTGAATAAAATGTAAATGGTCTACGTTCCTTGCATCGCCTGACATATAGAAAAGTACTAATAAATATAAAACTAGTATCATCAAGTATTGTAATATTATAGTGTCTAGTAGAACACTAGAAAAAAGTAAAATGGTATATATAGCTAGCAAGTTATCAGAGAACAAATACCATACCAAAAAAATTGATTCAGGGAGACTGTAGATAAAACATATGGTAAAAGATCAATAAATTAGGCTTTTAAAACTAAAAACTTGCTGTTCATCAAAAGAACCTTAAGAGAGTCAAAGGCAAGTGGTTTTATACTCAGGATTTATAAAAAGATCTTAAAATTTTATTAAACAAGAAACAACCTAATAAAAAATAGGTGAGAAACCTGAATTGAAAATTGACAAGAGGACAAATAAATATATAAAAGAGTGCTATACCTCATTAGTATAAGGGAAATGCAAATTAAACCATACCACTACTGGAATGAATTAAAAAAAAAAAAAGGATTTACCAGGTGTTGGTAAGGATGAAGAACAATGAGAATTCTAACAACACTGCCAGTGTTCCACTCTAGAAGATAACACCGAAATGTTTTCTAAAATTGGTTATACAAATATCAGGACCCATAAATTCCACCCTAAATTATATCAAATAAAAATGCATGTGCACTAAGAGATATATGCAAGAACATTCATAGCAACATTATTCGTAATAGGTGAACAGTGAAAACTATCAAATTCTCATCAACAAAATGGATAAATCCATTGTATTACATTCATGTAACAGAGTACTACATAGTTTTGAAAATGAAATATAATTACATTCAAAAACATGGAAAGATCACACAAATCTCATGCTGACCAAAATAAGCCAGAAACCAAACTAGACCAAAACATAAGAAGACAAACATACTCTATGGTTCTGTTTATATGAAGTTCAAGAACAGGTAAAACTAAACCACAATATTAGAAGTCAGGACGGTAGCTGCCTTTGGGGAAGAGGATGAGTATGGTAATTGGCAAGGGGAATGAATGGGGCTCCTGAAAGACTGGCAATGTTTTATTTTTGGCCTGGATGTTGGTTTCATGGGAGTCTCTATGAATTTACTGGTTACTTGTTTTGGGCACTTTTCTGTATGTGTTGAGTAGTTCAATAAAAAAAATTTAAAAAAATATTACTAAACAAAACAACAAATATGATCAGTCTGATTTTGGTATAAGTGAAGTTTATGTTTAAATGAAATTGGTAAACATCTAAATTTGTTCTTGTTAGTAATGTGGGTTTTGGATTCCTGAAATTTGTTGCATTTAAGTGGGTAAAGCTTTAGGGATATATAATCAGGCTGAAAAGGTACATTAAATATAATAAATCACAATTCTGTAGATTAGCTGAAGCTAAACATGCTAATTTTCAAATAACTTGTAAGTACCTTCATGTAGAAATGTCATATCTTTCTTGACAACAGGGAAGAGAGGAATAATTGGAGGCTGCATGCTTTGACTACTAAGAATGTTTCTATACTTTGCCATGTTTCTAGATGGATCAAAAAGGTCTTGTAGATCTTGCAGGTGTTTCTCATACTTGCTTGGTAACTTTTCCCAAGTACCTCTGAGTCGTGCTACAGATGCCAGGTTCAAGCCACTGCCAAAGATGAGAATAAAAAACATTAAATAAGGTCTTGGGAACAAGAGAGGACTCAGGTCAGTAAAGCGCATATACCAAGTTTCTCTAATAAAGCTAAAATAGGCAGGGATATATGTCAATGTGTTGAAATAAACAGAGTAGAACCAAAGAATAATAAATAAAAAGAACTCCTTGATCTTAAAATAAGGAAAACTTCTTTCAGAGGAACTATATTACTTGCCTGTAGTTGTATATTGATAGCCTTTATTTTGTAGTTTGCAAATAATAATTCCACAACACACACATTTAACTTTAAAAATATTCAAGTATCACAATGTTTTTGTTTTACTTAGGAATAACTTTATGGAGACATTATTTGTGAATGGTTTAAGTAATCTGAGCACAATTGTTATATAATAATTGAGGCAAGTTCTGGGGCTGTGGCAGCCTTCTTTCTCTGAGATTTTGTCCACTCACATCCCTGACTGCAATACTTCCATATCCCTAGGTTTAATCATATCCTCCGGGCCTACATTTAATCAATGTCTCCTTTTTACAGGATTTTAAACACACTCCGACAGTCCTAATTTGAAAAATAATTCATGCCAATTAAGCTGCAACATCTTCCTACCCCTTTACCTCTACATTACCATCTACAGGTAGGCTGCCAAATGAAGAGCACATAAACAGAGCCTCAATTTTCTTAACAGTAATCGCTCTTCTATTCTAAGACATCAGATTTTACCCACACCATTGTATTTAAAATGTTCTCTTGACTCCTGACTCTAAGGCTTAGAGTTAAGATAGCTTTGTTCTCTGTTTCTCTGAAATCATCCCAAACAACTACAATGATGAATAACAAATACAAATTTCATCACCAAAGAAACTACAAGATATCTGTAATTCCTAAACACATTAGAAAGGCTGCCAAAAAATAGTCAACGCCAAATATGAGTATGCAAAATGCTGAAAAAGGATGTCCATAGCTGAAGATCTTGATGAAAGCAGGTAACTCAACCTGAAGGCAAAAACAGCAATCCCTATTTGGAACAACACAATCGAGTCCACAGGCTGATAGAATTAGGCGGGGGCTGGACTCTGTTCTTTAGCAGGGAGTGCCAGAGAAAGTAAGATTTAAAAAGTAAACACAGTGAGAGAACATCTTGGTGAGAAGCAGGATAGAAGGGAGAAACTCTGAGTTGTAAGCAGCCTAAGTTGCCCTCTCCATTTGCTGAAAAGAAGTAAAGGATAAAACAATTCACATTCAAGCTCAATTCCTGCTATCCTGGAATACTGCCCTGGCTCCTGTCCATGGGACCCTCTTGCAAACAGTTGGCACAAGAAAACTCATGTCATTTAAAGAGAAAGTATGAACACAGGATCTATAACAGGTTGCTATAAGGAAAAACAAATAGTTAAAGAACATAAATCAGAAAAATGTCAACAATTAAATAAAAACTGGGACTAACCAACAACCTAACCATGATTTCCAATAAAATAAAAAAGAGGTTAACACAGTGATATAAGAGCATAGAGAAAATATGGTAATATTCGGTACATTAGAAGTAGATGAAAAAAAAATTAGTAAAGTTCAGGAAAAAAATGGAAGAAAAAATAAAACCAACAGAGAAATGAAGGCCACATTGTAAACTACATAAACAAAAAAGGAAACTGCTAAAACCTCATGCAAACGATGGAAGAAAGGATTAACAATAGCAATCAATGGAAATGGACAGAGTTGAAAGGACTAGAAAGAAAATAATGGATATGGAACACAAAGGAGATCTAAAACCTGCATATGTATAATAAAATGCTCTTTATAACAAAATGAAACTTTTATCCAAAAAGCAAAGCCTTTTAACCAAATCCCAGGTCTGTCTTATATTCATCTGGGGGCTACTGTCTTTCCTTGGCTTTAATGACACTAGCAGAACTGTGCTATTCTATTATTTCTTGCATTGATCCCTCTGTCTCTAGCGGGTCCTGCATTGATCCCTCTCTCTCTTCTTTACCCCCACACTGAGGAGGGTCACTGGGGTGTGATTTTTAGATCTCTACCATTTTCCTTCTACACTCTCTTTTTACAGAGAGATCTTCTTGGTGCCAACCTGTTTTCTTCATGGAGTACTCCAAAATGGAGTCTGTAACACTCAAATTCTTTACCCTATGCTTCTTGCACAGTTTAAATTTCTAGCCTTTCAAGTGTTTATCAGTTGCATCTTTGTTCCACTGTTGTAGATCCAGTTGTTAAAAACAGTGAGGTAGGTGGTGTAATTCCTGTATTTTACAGATGAGAAAACTGGTCTTCAAATTTCCATTGACACACTGCTACTACACAGGGCAGGCAAGATTCAAATACAGGTGCAGTTGATTCTAAAGGTCACTCTGTTAATTTCTGTTCAATACTCCTTCTACAGTGTCTAGTTCAATTGCAGCCACTGGTTCACTTCATTAATGAGTGTATAAAACCATGAAAGATTTGTGATTAAAAAGTCCCTGTAAAGAATTCAATTTTATTTCATGTGAGTACTAGGAACAAATTACAATTAAATTCTGTGGCGTGCACGCAGGTCAGGGTGGAATTACGCCACTATACGTAAGTACACGGCTTTATGAATGGCCCAAACTACAACTCTCACCATCCTTTAAAATTAGACTTGCTTTAAGAGGAATCCCTCTGTTGATCAGCACTGTGCTGGATAAGGGTCAGAAAAATTATCTAGTTTGGCTTTGAGTGGGGATAAGGAAGAAGATTCTTGAGAGCTCGTATAGCTACCCACACTCTCTGGACTTCTAAACTTTGAAAGATTTTTATAATTCTAATGACCTACCTTGCTTGAGCGGCAACACATCCAGTGATACCTCATGCAGTGCCTAGGAAATAGGAAGAGCTCACCAAATGACTGTTGCTGTTATTTCAAAACAGCAGTTTTGTTAGAGCATAAATACCACACTGATTTTTCAGTACCAAATCACAGTGAGGCAGGTACTGTAAGATGTGCAGCACAGAAGTCTGATGATAAAGACCAGTTGTTGGGCACAAACCCAAAGAGGTCATAATCCATCAAAAGGGGAGAAAGGAGGAAAAAGGAGTGATTGGCAAGGCACTCCTCTCAAAAAAAAAAAAAAGAAGTTTAACAGAAAGGTAGAAGAAACAAAAAGAGAAAAAGCCAGTATCACCAGAATGGAAAAAATATTAAATTTAACAATACTTTAAATCAGCTTCATGTCTAATGTGATAAAACTATACACAAATATTTGTACGAACTTACCTTATTATTGCAAACATGGAATTGAAGTTCTTACATTCACGACAATGAAGTGCAATTTTAATAAAATGCTTAATAATCTTCATTCGTTTAAGCTGATTTGATTCAGTTAAAATCTCTGAGGCAACCCAGAATGTCTCTTGGTTTACAATGTCCTCAAATTCTTTCAAGTGAGTATTTCCTGTTTTGGACTCTAACTTAAAAAGGTCACCAATGTATTCAGTAGGCTCAATATTACGAAACAAATCAAAGTCCCTCATTGATAGCTGAGTGGCCAACTCAATAGTACTGAGCTGCAGCATGGATAGCTGGCTTTCCTTAACTAGTTCTTGAGCATCTTCATCAGAACATAAGGTTTCTGTTTCCATGTTATTTTTTAAATAATACCTAAAAGGAAAAAAAATTGTTTTTATAAGTGATTTTATATTAGAAGAGCACTTTCTTTATTACTGTCAAAATATCATTATACTGTTAAGAACTTTTTGCCAAAAATGTTTGCAGACTATTTACTTACAGATGAAATAGAAAATTACCATTTTAAATGAGAAAACTTTTAAATGAGAAAATGCTATGCGACATCTATTATATTAAAGAGTAAAAACAATGTTGATTGTCCTGTGAACTTAATTTTATGAAACTACTCAAACGCTGTGTGAACGATCTTGCGTATATTCTTGAGGATGAGGGCTCTATGAGGGTATCTAATACACACAGGTGGTATGATGTAGGTACTGCTGTAAGTATTTGTTCAGGGATAGCATGAATAAACACCCAAATCAAGACTATTTATATTTCTATTTAGAAGTTGCTGATGCACTCATTCCCTTCATTTCTAAATTTCCAAGAGAAGCAAAGGATAAAACCCATAAAGAGGAGGGGAAATGATTTCACTAATGATTTCCTCCTTATTAAATACAAAGACTTCACTCTAGCAAATGACATCAGTGAACAATCATAAAAAAGACCTTCATTTTCCCTTCTTCTTTTTAGATCAATAATTCTATGGCAGTTTGGAAAATAACTTGTACAGAGCTGCTGGTAGGGAAAAGAGGGAACGCAGTATATCACAGGTAGCTTTTACTTCATTCTTTTTCATACATAACTTGATCTAAGTCCATCTACCTTTTACAGTCAAAGAACTATCCATCTTTTTCTTCTGCCTTTACACTGCTCATAGGCCTAAGTAACAGTGCTAAGACTCACTATACTATAGATAATAAAATTATATCTAACATACATAGAGTACATTTATTAAATTATCTAATTCTTATAACATTCCTATGAGGGATATGCTATTACTAACATCCCTATTTTATTTATGACAAAATTCAGGCACAGAGAAACTAAATAAGCTTTCCAACGTGACACAGCCAGTGTCAGGGTTAGAATTTGGGCAGAATTAGGCCTCTATCAACAGCAACCATGATGGGCAGTTGTCTAAGGCTTTGAGGGTCGCATTCCACATGTGAACCTAGGCTCACCAGAAGATTACATTACTCTCAGAGAAAACCACCAAAGAACAAACATACTACTGAAATGATGTTCTAGCTGATCAAATAATTTTCAGAGCACATCTTTAAAAATTAAAAAAAATTTCTGCATATTCATAAAAGGAAAACTACTTAGAAAAAGAAATGGGAAAATTATGGCTTCTTTTGCCCAAAATATATACTGCTCATACTAAAAACAAATTTATAAATACATATACGCTCAGATACATATAACGATATGTATTATTTAGTTTTCTCCTCTGTAACGAACAGGGATTGGACTACCTCATTGGTTCTAAGACTTTATTTTAGGTAGGGGCTAGAATATTTTAGCAAGTTGTCTTCCCTTTCCCTTTTCCACTTCTGAGTGGCCTTTATGAGTCCTACATAATTATGGAGAAAAGAAAAGCCGAAAAAAGAGAAATCTTACTTTAATTTTAGAGAAAACTCTAAAGATATTTAAAAATACCTGTTATCATGGAATCTTCAAAAAATATGTCTAGAAATAAGTACATTCAGTAAAAAGTACATTCACCTTCCATTGAGCTGAATTCTATCAGCTAATTTGGAGAACTGGTCTGGAAGTCTTCTCTGTTTTATGACACCCTCAGGAGTGACAGAAACTTCACAGAGAGAATATGTGTCGGATGCACCAGTCAAACCAAATTCATGAACAGCATGACAAACAACTTCTTTAGCTGTAGTGTCTTTACTGATGATAATGTAGCAACTTTGCTGATCTGCTTTGAAAACTCTTATAACTTGATCAGGAATATCTATATAAACACAAAAATGTGTCTTGTTATTTTCAAGAAAATTACTTTAAAACTCTTCCACAAGCAATTTGGAACACAATGAACCCTCTAAACAGTGAAATATATATATTTCTATTTCAGGAGGTTAACAGAAATCACCTCTTATTTATTGATACACAAATGTATCTTTTCAGGTAACAAAATACTAATAAATATTCACAGAAAAATACACAAAACAGATAGAAATTAGGGTCATGCTATACATATAATTTGGAAGCCACAATTCTATTTATAAACATTTTACTGTCATTTAAAATTTTTTTAATTATCCAAACCCTTAATGATAGGCACACATATCAATTTCTCTTCTCTTCCTGCTAACATACTATAACATCTTCTGGGAAGGAACACAAGGTTGTGTATCTTGGTAAATAGTGTGAAAAAGTCATACTCTGTTAAAGCCATTTTTCCCCATGCAACAGACAAACTATTATCTAGTCACATAAGAGGGATTCAGGAATCATCAATGGGGACTTCTAGAACAGACTCACTATTGGGATTATCCAAAGGCCATCCCATAACCCAAACCCTGATGAATTTGCCAAGGTAATAAAAATGCCAATCTGAAAAACATTTGAGAGACACAGAGGAAAAATTTCCTGCAGTAATATTAGTGTCAGCGTAAACCTCTTTTTCTATTTCAGAACTGCTACATGTATAATATATATCCTTTACAAACATGTTAGTGAGAGAAAATAATATATACCACATATAATACTTGGCATGTGGCAGACTCTGAAATATTAATTGATTAGATGAATGGTAAATATGAGGTTAGAATAAAGTTGAACCAGAAAGAAAAATGATCTAATCAGTTCAAATTTTAGACTTGAAGCAAGAATACAGATGAAAATATAATCCTGTAAGGGCAAAACAGACATTTAAAAAGAATCTTTGAAGAGTTCAGCCTTTATTAGTCTCATGATTCCTATTTCATTAATAAAATTCTTATATAATAGGTAACTGAATTAAAGAATTCTCAGATAGCTGGACTTCCAATCCAAAGGCAAAATTTCTAGAGTGCTCACTATAATCTTATATGAGTGAAAATAAAAAATGAGATACACAAAGGATGCATGTATTAATGCAGAGGTTACACTAAAAATGGAAGAAATTTTTACATATTTGAGATGGAAAAAACAACCAAAACAATAACTCTTCATTCTGCTTTAAATTGTTAATTGCTGAACAAATATTTATGGAGTGTCTGTTATGTGTCAACAGTGTTCAGGTGATGAAGATACAGTAATAAATGGACAAAGATGGGCGAAACCTCTGTTCTCATGGATTTGCTTGTATTCAAGAGAATAAGTGGTCGTTCAAGGAAAGACAGACAACAATCAAGTAAATCAGATAATCCAGATTGTGAAAAGTGCCACAAAGAAAATATCGAATAGTAGTTCAATGGTACAGATGACTGAGGACTGTCAAACATTCTATAAAGAGCCAGATAATAAATATTTTAAGTTGACAAGCCAAGAGGCAAAAGAGATGATATTTTGTAGGTTCTTATATAACAAATTTCCACAAGATTTTTAACAAAACTCAAAATTTAATAATGCAAATGTAAAACATGTAAAGATATGTAAACACAGAGGTTTAGGCAACATTGTAAATGTCCACTGGTTAAATGGAATATTACTAGTTATTTAAAAATTTTTGGTAGAACAATACATCCTGATACAGAAAAGTATTCAAGCTATGTTGCTAACCGAAATGGGCTAAGTAGAGGAAAAGTATAGCATGTCATTTGGAGGAAAGGGAATGATACACACATTTTATGCACACTGCAATTTTTGGAAAGATATACAAGTAAATGAACAATTTTTCATTCTGGGGAATGAATACTTTTATATTCTGTCGTTTCTCTGCAGTTTGATGTTTTTTAAATTATATGTTCTTTCATAATTAAATCAGTTAAAATAACTCAGACTTCCAATGTAGAAAGAATCTGAAGTTTACTAAATATTAAAGAAATCAAAAAAGAGTTTTGAAGACTCAGAAAAAAAAAATTCTGAAGTTTCAAAATCCTTTCAGCCACACTCTGAATTCTTTTAGGCCTCATCTCATTAGGTTAAAAATTCCAAAAAAACTTTCACAAGTAATAGAATGGCATGTATACTCTGACGCTAAGAAAATAAAAACATATTCAAAGAAAATGACTAAAAGAATACATGCCAGTTTACAATGGCAACCTTGTAAGTCGATAGAAAAGTTCTGCCTCCTACTTCATTTCTTTATCATTTGACTTTAAAAAACTACTACATACAAACATAAGCAATAGAAACCATTGAATCTTCAAGATACTTACAGTAAAAACCAACAGCTGTAGGCAGCAAAAACAAGGCAAAACCATAAAAAAGTGAGCAATCAAAAGCACACTATTCAACAGTTCCGTAGCTTTGTCCCCGCTTTCTAATAACTTTAAACATGCAATATAACCAAAAATGAGATCAAGACTGACAAAAGTTAATCTAAGTTAGCTGATGACACACATGTACTGCAATATACATTTGTGATGTGCACAGCTCAACTAAAATTCAGTGCTGTTGTATATAATTTAAGAAGCTGAATTTAAAATTAACTGATAATGAATATTTTATTAAACAAAAATATAAATAGCACCACAAAAGGTCTTTCATAAAGTTGAACATTTTGGGGTTTAAAATAGGTATTTACAAGTAAAATACCTATTCTGTATGTGTTCATTTATATTGCTGGTATGGACACAGGCTGCAGACTAAGCTGTGCAGACCTTCTCTGACTAAATTTTAAAAGGGCTTCTTCTGCCTTTACACTGTTTTCAATGAAGGAATTATGTAATCAGTCTGAAATCAAAGTTGAGTAGCAATTCCTCTTCAGAGGTTTTAATTTCAGTGCCACGAGGCTTACAATTTCTAAATTTTAACAATTCCAACCACTTCCCTTTGTTCCCCTAGCTAAATCTCCAACTTAACTCTTCTCTCTCTTCTCTCCTTACAACCTATCCCTAACTCCCTCAGCCTACTTGTATATATTCCAGTGGCAAAAATGCATATAAAAATTATTCAATCTATAAATCCTATGTCCCTAAATACTTACTTATGATTGTACAGGCAGACCTTGCTTTATTGAGCTACAGAGATGTTGTATTTTTTATAAACTGAAGGTAAGACCCTCCACCAGTAAAATGGTTACGACTCACTTTGTCATACTTGCTTTCTGGAGCCGAACCCACAATACCTCTGAGGTATGCTTGTATGTACATTTAGCTTGTGCTTTGGTAGTGAGAAAATACTTTGTGAATGCAGTGTAAGAATTACTGCTGTGGAACACACACACTGACGTGGAAATAAATTTCCATGACAAGCAACTGAGAGACAATGAGAATGTGCTAGAGATTTCTGAAAGAAGATGGACTGACACTATAGCAGAGGGATCTGGGCTTCTCAGATGAGGTAACATCTGAGTTCAGCATCAAGGAAGAGGAAAAGTTCATAGGATACGGAGGGAGAGAACACACGGGTGGCAAACAGCACGGGCAAAGAGAGAGTTCTGAAAGTATATGCCAAACTCAGGGAAGATGGATGAGGTGACAGTGAGGAGAATGGCAGAACAGGAGGCTAGAAAAAAGGGTTTCTAATGATGCTGTGAAACTGGACCACAATAGTTAAGTTACTGTCTTTAGGCTCCAAACCCATCCTGCCAGTCATGATGGGGCTGAGACTTGTAAATCAGACTACTTCCGATCCACGGCCCAGGGGTTGAGGACCCCTGTTGCAGAAGTATTTATTTTTCCTCCTCTCCTTGGAATCAGTTACATATTTTCATTTTTTTTTAATCCCCCCCACCCACCCACTTCGACCCCTGACCTACAGATGTTGCTGTCTCCCCTTAAGAACTGGATCTCTGAAGGCGGGGCGTCTCCTTCCACGCGCTCATGGTGTACACTTGGGCCCAGTGCACCCGAGTATGGGCCATGGCTCAGCTGGGGCTTGAACCCAGGACCTTCTGCATGTGAAGCAGATGTGCTAACCACTATTCTATGGAACCACCCCATATATTTTAATTTTTAACTGTATATGTCTTTTCTTAAAAGCCATCTAAAAGTTTTTCAAGTGATGGATATATAAATAATTCTTCCAAGTCGAAGTGCTTTTCTTCCTCATAATAAAAATTTAGATTATATAGTTAAATGACAATTTCTGCCTCTGCGTATCAATAGATGCAGAAAAAACAACTTAGCTTCAGGTATTGGAGGGTAAAGCAGTGTTTCTAGAAAATTACTAACTTATTTCTGTACATCACAGAGGACGAAAAGTGAGACCACTTAGATTAATCTGCTTTATTCTCCTCCACACCCTGAATAACATGTTTCTTGGCTGAGAAGCATCACTGCTCTTGTTCCGCACCTCAGGCTGGGGTTATCAAAAGATACCCGAATGTAACCTCTTTTCTATGTGCTTCTATTTCATACTGGAGGAAGTGCTGCTGTAGCTAAGACCAAAAGACAATGTTTTTTTTAGCTTTCTGCATTGTCATAATCTAAAGGTAGGAAAAGAGCTGTAAGCCAATCTAGTATTTGTTGCCCGAGGCCTAACCGTCCACTTGTCCATTTGTTACCAACATGGCTATAAAAATCACAAACAAAAATCACCTGAAGGATTGGAGAAATCCAACATGCTAGCAGTAGGCTGAAGGAGATCCGGGCTGCTGGATGACAGTGT
The DNA here is from genome assembly GCF_000151845.1 of Pteropus vampyrus. NCBI lineage: Eukaryota > Metazoa > Chordata > Mammalia > Chiroptera > Pteropodidae > Pteropus > Pteropus vampyrus. Next base: position 3,589,388 of record NW_011888855.1, read on the forward strand.
TCCAGGAATAGGCATTATAGCCAAACTGTGTCGACAGTGTCTTGTTCCCACAATGCTGTCGTCTTGTGACTGGCTCAGGCCACCATCACTTCAAAAGAATGCCAGATATCACTTTAAAGTATTTGAGGGTTCTTAATAGTAAACATCTCTGTTCTCTGAGCAGTAACGCATAACAGAACCAATTCAAAGTGGTTATTTTAAAAATTATATATAGCAATTTTTTTAAAAAGGGACAACTGTAATAATGAAAATGGCAATAAAATATGTTTTTAACAATCACCCTCAAGTAAAACCTAACTTATACATCAAAGTAATTTACTACATCAGAGAGAAATAGACACATTTAGTTTCTGCTAGTTTTGGTAGAGAAATTGAACTTGAGTGTTTAGGGAGCCCTTGAGATCAGCCAGTTCAGTGGACACTAACATGTGTATCCACCAATACATGGCCAACACCACAGCAAGGTTCTCTCAACAGAAAATCTTCTAGGCAACCTTCACAACCTTCTAGGCAAAGGATGGAGTTGGATCTAAACCCAAACCAAAATTATGGCAGGTTGTAGAAAACAATGGGGACAGGTTCAAATAACAAAATAAGAAGTTTTTAAACATATCAGCAATCTGAGAAATGCCCAAACCATCAATAGAGAAAAGGTAGTAGGAAGATGGCACAGAGAACAGCAACAGACATATAATGAAAATATGTGACAAACAGAAAGGAAAAGGAGAACCAGAAACAAAAAAAGAAGAAAAAGAATTTGATAGTCTCTAAAATTTATTCCAAGGGCACATTATTTCTTGTGTGATCTCTCAAATCTCAAATCTATTTGGCTGTTCTTTAGATGAGAACATCAGAACCAGAGTAGAAAGCAAATCATCCAAAGTTAATTCCCTTTAAATGTTCCAAAAACACATATCAATTAAATGGCCATATTTTAGCAAATAAAATACTTTTCCTTGAAAATATTTAGGAGTGTTACACAGGCAACTCTAAATCCATCTAAAAAATAAAATCAAAGAAACATAACTGTCTCTAAGTTTTAGATAACCCAAAAATATAAAACAGGAAAAGCAAGAGTCCTACACAAACACAGAAGAGTGATGAAAAAAATTCCCATCGGCAACCAAAATGCCACTTATTTCTAGGGGTTATGCTTACTGTAAAACCAATGCTTTAGGTTAATATTAATTCCCATCTAAATTTTATTCAACGCAGCTTTCTAACCAGTACTTGCTACATATACAAATATGTAGGTATCACAGAATACTTACCTATTACTATACGGAATGGATTAAAGTCTGTCTTAAAAATGAGTGATATGAGGTACATCTAGAATATGTTAAGAGTGAAAAATAGGATTTAGGCAGATTAGGAAACTATGCAAGGTGAAGCATAGGAGACTAATAGGTAACAGCTAAAGGACTGTTAATAGCCAGACAAGAAAGAGAAAGCCGGGGCAAGAGAGTGTGCAGAGAAGTCAGGAAAAAGCAGAAAGACATGGAAGACGGCAAACATAAGCATTTCAAGAGCAAGCTATACGTCAGACTGGCCTGCATTAATAGCTGTGTGACCTCAGCGTAATTTCTTTATTTCTGGACCTTGGATTCCTCATCTACAAATGTAAGTAATACTATCTACTCCCCAGAACTACTCTAAGGATTAAACAAGGTAATGCTGGTAAACATTCTGGCACAAAGGAAAATAAGATTCCTGTTTTTAAGATTAATGAAGTATTTTTTACCAAAATTAAAACAGAATGGTATAAACCTAGAAAGGATTTTAAGTAATTCATATTGAAAAAGAGAAGAGGGCAGGGTGGGTACAACAAGTTAAAGGCATTAGAGAAATTGGAAATGCTTTTCTGGAGAGAGAAGGCAGTCTAATCTGACAAACAAGGCAATGGAAATATCTTATTTAATAAGCAACTTGTGTTTATGCTAAATTGGCTCCTTATAATTGTGTATGTATTCCTGAAGATCAGTGCTAAATGTTTTAAGATTAGGTGAAAGGAAAAAAAGGAGGGGGCTTTCACAGACATTTTATCTATAGCTTTGTAAGTAATTTGGCAACCATTTAAATATTGTAGGAAATAAAAATTTTTTTATACAACAGTCTTTTACTGATTTTTGAAAACAAACCTGCAATTTTTGGACACACAGGGTCAGGTAACTGAATCCAAGGAAACAAACTGTTAAAAGAGATTAGTCAGTCCTACAAATAACCAAAGTAGAAGCAACTTTAACAATGTTAAAATGTTACAATTTTCTACTAAAGAGAATTAGCTGATTAGCTGCAGCAAATTGGAATTTAGAGACTAAGAGAAGTGCATGAAATACTGAAAGTCCTTATTTATCTAACTGATCTTATCTAACATTACTTCTGCTTTTTAATAGGCAACAGATATGACACTATACAGTTACAATAATGTAAAGCTTATAAATCCATGGTAATCAAGGTGAGCATGTATAAATGGAAACTATACTAATGTTATGTACAACCCATGCTATGACATGAATGAAACAGAATCTGATTGGCAAAATATCCATGCTTGTTTGGAAGCTGAATTGATAATGCCTATTTGCAAATAGTTATGTAATTTCTTACCAAAACAGTCTCCTGAGAAGGTGATGCAGTAACAGAAACAAGACAGTTTTGAAAAATTCCTCAATAATTCCCCAACATTAAATTTACTTAAAGTATATTTTAGTTTCACATTATGAAACTAAAAAGGCTATGTAAATATCACCGATATGCAAATAAAAAATGAACTCAATATCAAAAACAAACAAAAAAAATGTATGCCCAAAAGAAATGGGGAGAGAAAAATAATTTCTGATAAGCATACAAGGCTATGTACTTCTGAGACCATTACGATGAATAATTATAAAGATGTTAGGCAATCTGTGATTAAAGAAAATAAATTAAAAGCTGAGTGATTAAAAAAATAGGAGATCAGATTTCCTGAATTCTCAGGTCAATAAAAGCCACACTGAGATGACCTGACTTACAGACGTTATTGACTCAGGTCAGTAAAAGCCACATTGCTATGACCTGACTTACAGACGTTTTTTCTCATTTCTAATTTTCAAGAGCATTCCTTCATTTAAAAGTTATGTCACAGTTAAAGATTTTGAGAATGATGTGTTCTTAACTATTTGTTCCTTCCTTACACTCATTTTCTTTGCTCCTCTCACAGATGTAGATATTCTTTCTTACAGAATTTCTATGACAACTCATCCCTTCCTCTTGGAGAACTGAATGCTGCAGAAGGCAGAGACCAAGCGTCCCTTCCAAAGAGCCCTGGCACACAGATGTTCAGAAACTGTGGAATTAAACTCATCAAAATTTTTTTTAATTAAAAAATATTCAAAGTAGAAAACTTAAAAAGTACCGAAAACAAGCAAGGAAGAATAAGAAAAACTACCTACAAAACCATATCTTAGCTAAAACTACAATCAATGTTTCTCTTCTCATCATTTTTGCAGTTTAAATAGCACAACTTATTTAACCAATTCCTGTAGTTGAACATTTAGAGCATTTCCAATTTAGTTTTATTACAAATAATACTCCTAGGAACATTAGGAATACAGAAGATCACATCATTTTATATTCCCACAACAGTCTAAGCTTATTAATTCTGGCCCTAATCTGTCAATCTTTAATGAAAGTTTCCTGTTTTAAACTGTATATCTTTGATTATTACTGACGCAGAACATGTAATTCATGTTCTCTGCCGATTTTTCTATTGAAGTTTTAGTGATTTTTTTGTGCATAGCAAAAGAGGTTGTCTGAATTCATTTGTAAGAATTAAGTGCCAAGAAAAATGACACACATTCTCAAAAACGCAAAGTGGCCAAATGACAAATCAGTTCTCACTGCAAAACAGACTCAAGTAGAAAAACTTTACTATTGTTACTAAAATATTTTGGGGGGTATTTATACAGCTGAAATTATTAACATTTTACTTAATCAAAACATGTTTAGAAGTGATAGCCAGTTTAATATTAACTCCTGAAGGGCAAGCAAGAGACTCAATAAATGTTTGTTGATTAACAGGAAAAAAAAAAATCCCTTCTGAGTTTAAGTAAAACTACTTCTACTAATTTTTTTTTTTTTGGTACTAATATAAAGAAATAATGCTTGAAATATTCAAATAATTACTCTTAAACACTTCAATTTCCATGCCTTCTGCTGCAACCAAGACAGAATCCCAAGGACTAGCAGACATTTGGTCCTACTCAAAAATCCATGGAGACATTTGGTCCACACTGAAAGGTCTTGAAATCTGGTCCTGTCAAAACAACCATGAGTGTATTTGGTCCATGCCAAATGGTCCTTGGTATTTAGAAGGTTGGTATTTATCCAACCTTCTGCAAGATCTGAACTCCGATTCATGTAGGCTACTGAAGCAAGAAGGGTTATTATTGGCAATACAGCTACAAGAGTTATTGGACCAATAAAACACAATACTAATTTTTATGTACTGATCCTATAAACCAAAAGTATAAGTAAACATTATGGGCTATTTGAACTCAGGGACGTTCTCCAAGCGCGGATGTTTTGGATGGGCCCAAATGTTCTGCAAGGAACCCAAGGGGAGCAACCCATCCCCACCCCTGGAAGGAGGTACCACGGAGAAGACATATGGATTCAGCTGCCTGAGCCCTGAACACAGCTGGTTGGAATGTGAACTAACAAGCTAACATCAGTTACGACCAGTGTTCTCTAGCTTTTGATGATAACACGTCACAACTGTGCCATTGTTCAAAATGAGAACCAGTTAAAGGAAATACGTATATTCCAGACCAAACCCACCAGGGTTTCCAGAAGCGGACCTCAGAGCATTACCCCGAGAACGCTCCTTGTGCGCTCTCTTCTGCTTTCTGGTCCTCCATTCTTTTTCCTTTCCTCAGTGCCTTCATGAAGACTTCTTGTCCTCTAAAACTGTCCCCAATCTCTTCTGTGTGGGCTGGCCCCTCTTATATTCTTACTCGATGCTCATTTGTAAGAGAGCAAGCCTTTTCTTACAGTGTTTGCTGTGCTGTTAAAATACACTCAATATTGTAAGAATTTTTTTAATTTTAAAATAAAAGTGGTTTTTATAAACCACTCAGTGAGAGCAGTCACTTAGAAAGGAATTAGTAATAAACTTTCTAGAAATGAGTGACATTAAGACCAAAGCCCAGGAATTTTCAAACCTCTGTGAGCACCAACTTAAATGAAGAGCAAATTTGTTTCAGTGACTGGAAATAAGATCTCAAAAAGAATGTTTTCTGATTAGGAAATCTTTTGAGATCTTCATGTAAAAACTGAGAGGTGACATTTATCTATTTCCAAGTAGTCTCCTAACAAGTCTCCCTGCTGCTGCTGCTACACCTTCAACACCAAACTACTAACACGCTGAGAAAGATATTCCTTTTAGATAATCAGCTCCTGAAGGACAAAAAACTTGCTTTACTTATTTCCCCACATTTCTATCTGTGGACATTGTGCCTCATAATAAATGTGTGGAGAATAAAGTTCCTTAGAAGTAGAGACTACCTCTTTTTAGGTCTATATTTATGACCTGGCATAGTGCCAGGAACTATCAGAAGCCAAATCTGCATTTCCTTTGAAGATGTTTTGTTTGAATACGCTTTCTTTCTCTCTTTCTTTCACTGATTGTGCATGCCTACTATGTGCTAAGTACTGGATTATAACTTTTTTTGTGATCACCTACGTAAATAGATAATACAAAATATACACAGATATAACATACTAGAGGCATTTCCAGTCATGATATTTCCATGGGTTGATTTTACAGACCTTAATTTACATTTAACATCTTAAATTTTACTCAGTTTTGGTGACATCTTATTTTGGAAATGAAAATAGATTAAAAAGGTCAGCTTTAGAATTTAAGAGGGAATAAATAGTGCAATAAGATAAAGATGATTTAAAATAACAAAAAAAAAAAAAAAGAAAAAAAAGAAAAACAAAGCTAGGATCAGTGAATTATCCCCAAGATTTAAGGTGTCCAAACTTGTAGCTTGAGGAACTGAATTATACCAAAAATATATGAAAAAAAATTTATAAAATAAAATGGGCAGTCTTTTCTAAAATTCAAAAAGGCAAATGAAAGAATACGTAATTAGCAGTGGTAACTTCAATGGAAAAAATGGAAAGACATTCGCAATTTATTTTTTCTTATTTATGGACTGCTTGTGGATTTTATGACACGTGAGTGGTATAAAAAACAACACTGACCCAAACTTCTCTTCCCCTAAATAAAAATTTTAGTCAACAGGAAAATGCCCACATGACTGAGACTGGTATTACGTACCTAAATAGTTTTGGAGGCAAGATACTAAATCGTGTTTTATCCAAAATTTTCCTGATTTTGTTTCTTCCACCTGAAACAGTATTGGCTTTCACTTTCTTATTTCCTTTCTCCTGTGATGTCTGTTCAATGTCTCCTGGTACATCCTGGATTGAATGGCGATTACTCTTTTTTTCAGCAATTTTGGGAATGTGAGGAACACCAGATTTCTCTTGTTCGGTCCTACTGAGTAACTCTTTGAACACTGTGGAAATAAATAAACTTGTTTTTTCACAGTAGAAAGTTTTTATATCAACAATAAATTTTAAGGATAAACACAGTCACTATCACTTGGCCTTTTACAGCCTATTAATTAACCATTAAGAAATTTATACCCTCTTTTATTAATCAGCTATATCTACTTTTCCCTTCAATTTTTATACATAACTGTATTTCTAATGTTGTCTAAGAGTGATTAAAAAAAAAATACTGGGGAAAATGGAAAGGAAGTGGACAGGCTGTCAGCATGTTTGAAAAGTCCAGGGGTTCCTTTTTAGGTAACAAATAATGTAATTGTTAACTCAGACTTTACTGAAACATTTTTAGATCCCATTATTTGTTATTCCTTATGATAATATATAACATTTAAGATGAGATATAAGTATTAGAGTCAGGCTCAGCTTTGCAAAATTTAGCCATTAAAAAAATGGAAAGAGCTTTGCTTAACCTGTTTTTAACAGAAATAAATAATACTAAATTTCGTAATAAATGACAATTTCCTCAAGGTCACATTTATGAGACATTACTTAGTAAAGCAGCTAATAAACATTCACTACAGTGATCTGATGTAAACAATGAATCATTCTTAGATAACTTTCTATCAACCCGGTCTGGTGAGTTACTTCATCCTCAAGGAAGGTGCAAGTGCACTGGAGGACTTGCCTGTCTAGCAATCTCTTTGCCTGGATCTGATTTTTCACCTTGTGAGAGGGTCTATACCTCCCCGGGATCAGGTGAAAGAAAGATATGTCTGTGTAAGGCTATATATCTAGAAGCTATCAGTGACTCATTTCCAGTTAAAAAAAAATGTATATCACCTATCTTTCATTAATATCATGAAAAACTTTTTGGTTGTTGTTTTTAATATGTGTTCTTAAATAAGATGAATGATCTGCTAGAGGGAAAAAAATACTAGAAAGATAAATGTTAAAGCAGAAGGTAACTTTCCTAAAAACTTATGGAGCCTGTGGGGGGTCTGAGTGAAAGAAAAATGGTGGCAGTATATTCTTGAACCTCGGCTTATCAGTAAGCGTAGCTTTGAGAAGTATTAATCTGTATCTTTATAGTAGAAAAGCTGTAAATTGTATAAATGTATCCACTGAAACCCCAACCACATAGAATTGCTATCTTTTCAGTTATTTTGGGAGATAAGTCAATAATTTCCTACATCATCAAAGGAACAAGATTCAAATGGACAACGTCTTAAGAATCAATACATCACAACATAAATGATTTGGTTTTCAGTAACAAAACTGGACCATTCTGAAAATTTCAACCAGAATGATGTCGTATTACCAAAGCATATTGCAAGCTTATGAAAAGCACATTTTCTGCCTTCAAAATAATGAAAATATTTAGGAGTCGCCTTTCAAAAATACTCTGCTTGATTAAAATACAATAAATTCCTTTCAATTACTATTTTTAAGTTTTACTTTAAGCTATGTGGTAAAGGTAAAAATGCTTTTTTGAGCTAAAAATCAAATCCATCCAATCAAAAAACTCACTGACGTATTAACACACGTCAGGCACTATACTAAATGTCTGCAGATTCTTCCTGCTGTGTAACAGTCAGTCAGTCTAAGACAAATGGTAGAGAGACCATTACAAGAGGAGCTAATTCAGATAGCAGGCAAGAGGAAATGTTCCCCTAATTAAGTCACGGTGTAAAAAGAGATCAGTAAGGCGAGTAGATTTTACCTAGGCAAAGGGAGAGCAAGGGGGAATGATTCTAGGTAGAAGAATCTCAAGTTCAAAGTCTCTGTGGTAAAAAGAATGTTCAAGAAAATGAAGATGACTGGAGACCCAGGTAGAGAAGCAGCCTGATAATGCTATGGTAGGTGTTTAAATTTTCTGTTAAAAGCAACAGATCTTTGAATGGACAGCAGATATCCCTGGCTGTGGTGTGTATGTACAGTGACTTAACAGTGCACAAGTAGTTTATATCTTCAATGGATTTCCATATATAATTATAAGTAAAAATCTGTGGAGTTTGTGATTTAGAGATAAAGAAATGATTGGGTTGAATTTTAAAAAATCAGTTAAGGACAAAAATGAACAAATGGTGAGCAAATGTAATTACAATATCATTCAACAGCAATATCAGATATATCAATCAGAAATGAAAGTGCCCAAGAATCAATAAAAGAAAAGTTTACCACATTTAGTTAAAAATTTCTCACTTTTTACAAACACAAACATAAAACGCAATTAAGGAAAGTCAAAGGACAAATAACTTAGGGAAAACATTTATAACCCTTAAAACAAAAAGATACTGTTCTTTATAGGACATTCAAACAAATCAAAAGATGAGTAACTCAATATAAAAAGGACAAATAGAAAGACTGTTTATAAAAAAGAAATATTAACACACAAAAAGGTGTTCAACCTCCCTCATTATTAAAGAATCGATAGCAATAACTATAAAGTTGATTATGCCCACTGCAGAGATATTCTTATACATTGATTGATGAATGTAGCATGGAAACAGCGGTAAATTTTTGGAAAGTAAAACTCTCTAGTAATTGTCAAAAGTAATACCACTTTGAGAAATTCATCTTATAAGTGTCTATATAAATATAAAAGATCAGTACAAAGAATTTTTATTACGTTATTGTAAATAGCGAAAACTGTTAATAACCTAGAGCATCCACTGGTATGACATCAGCACAATAGATGATGATGATAATGCAATGGAATTCTACGCAGTAACAATTATATAAGAAGTAAATCTGTATGAGCTGATGTTGAAAGGTACAGAATATTGCACACAGTATGGTTCTACCATTTATTTTTCTTTAATACTTTAATTTTCAAAACATATGCATGTATTACTTTTATCCAAAAATTAAAATGCTAATAATAAATTATCTGAGTGGTGGGATTGTAAAAGATGTTAGAATGTTGTGAAAGCCAAAAGGAATAAAGGAAGAGGGTAAACTGGAATTGCCAGCTGTTTTCTCCTCTGGGAGCATTCGCTGAGTCTAAACATGAGGTGTGGATCAGGTAGAGGGATGGTACTAGAGGAAAGAAAATTTTTGATATGAGTACGGGTGTGAACACTGGAATACAGCAAAAACCAAAGTGGTGTCACTTTTTTCCATGTTGGTAGTGTTGCATCACTACCAAAGAGTTCAGATATACTCTTTCTGTCTCCCAAGGTCCATGTTATACTATTTGTGTATTTTTTACGTAATATTTGATACCAGTTAAAAATTAGTATGTGCCAGGTAAAAAAAAGTTAAAAGTATTTGATCTTTAAAAGAACCCTATGAAATAGAGATGGAGACACTGAAGCTTGGAGAGACTAAATAATGTGCTCTAGGTGACAGAGCAAACTGTGCTTTCACATTTTTCAAAATCAGAACCCTTTTACTTTAATCCAAAAGTTGATGTTTCCAGATACAAGTCCAAACTTCAGGAAATTAAAAAACTAGAAGGGCTTACTTATTAGGAAATTGCCCATAGACAGTTATTTACGATTTAACATGATATAATTCAGTAAAAGGAACTCAAATGAAATGGGAAAAAATACCAAACGTTTCATTTTTCATTATGACTAAGTGCAGTATAAGGAGGAGGCAAAGTAGAAAAAAATAGAACACACTTCCTTTTCCACAGACATAGCTTTTAAAGTCAACTCTTCTCAAATTGTAACCTAAATGACCTAGTGGAATTTCTCTCCCCTCTACTTCATAGGGACTCAAATTTTCTTTGATAGTTTTTAACTGTTATTGTGTTGCCCTTCTCTGAGTTTCAGAGGAAATCTTATGGTATTTAATAAAATCAAATTACAGTAAGTGTCTCCTAAATGTTTAAAAAATAAACAATAGTAGATGAAGTTAAAAGTATAGGCTTAGTCCTTGCGTCATTCAATATAAACACGATCAAAACACACTCAGGCACAATAATCAATCTTTTAACGTAAAGGTAGAGTATAATGTTATTAAAAAATCTGTAATTCACTGCTTAAATCGATGTTTTACTCAATTTATTTCCATGAAACAGCTAATCTGGAATTCATTTTATTATTTCAGAAAGCTAGCTAAAACATCAGAAGCAGACTGATTTGCACATTAGTAGGAAGGGGAAAAAAGTCCAATTCTGACTTAAGTTTCATTCAGGTCATTCTAAGTCTCACTAAGTATCTCCCAACAAAAAAACAGTACATAATATTCAGAAGACATTTCATAAATGACTGACTGAATGTAGTTGTACACATATTTTAAAAAATACTTTTAAAAATATCAAAATAACTAAATGCAAGTAATTAAAATTTTAGAATACATAACACATATCTCAACACCAAAGATAGAAACATGTTTATATTTTACTATCCTCCTTTTCAGTGTAATGACTTTTCTCTTTTCTATTACCAAAAAAAAAAGCTCAGTTTTCACAACATAACTCACCAAAAATGTTGGTCTTTACAGTAAGTGCAAGATGAGTGTTATTCCTCAAAATTTCAAGTGCCTTCACAAATGTAATATTCTCAAAGTTTTGTCCATTTACTTCCATTATCTTCAGAAAAATGTTTGAAAAATACAAATTAAGACATAAACAGTATCAGTTACTTTTGCAACCTTAACAGTAAAAAAGTAAAACTTGAATAAAATGCACCCATATGTGAACAAAGGTTATCTCTGTGAGAAGTGGGATTACTATTTGATTTTTATTCTCTATATTTTGTATTTCTCCAAATCTTTACTATAAACATGTTTTTAAGTTCACTCCCTCTAGGATCATATTAAGAAATTAAAAAAAAACCCAAAAAACTCAGGATGGTTTATAAATGAAGAAAAACTTTTAATCATCTCAGATCAATTCACAGAAATAACTGCCTGTGTGATATACAAATTTTAATGAAATAGATCGAAAATCTCAGATAATTTCAATGACACTTGGGAGGACTGAAAGAAGAAGTAAAAACATGATAAATTTCTTTCCTCTCTTAGGAATGAAATCATTAGATTTCACTATTTGTTTTTTTTTTTTGGTGAAAAAGGAGATTCTTAAATGTGTTGACAATAAAATGCTGGAACAATAAATATACTGACTCCGGGATCCTAGCTACTAGAGAGTCTTATATGGGGTAAGATCCAGAAAGCTCTATTTTTAAAAAGTTCCCTTAAAGTAAGAAGGGGATCATCATTACAACTTTGTATTAGTTTCTTACTTGCATTACATTGATATTGGGCTGGATAACGCTATGCTGTGGGGCTATTCTGTTGTAAGGTATTGAAGGCTATTTAGCAGCATCCTTGGCCTCTATCCACTAGATGCACAAGTCATGTTAATTAAAGTGCTAAGTCATGACAATTATAAATATCTCCAGAGATTGCCAAATGTTTTCTGGGGCGGGGTGGGGGGGGGGGGGGTAGGGGCAAAATCACCCCTGGTTGAGAAACACTGTTCTGAAGTTTAGAACTTCTAACTGAATGCCTTAATATTTTTTAAAAAGCAGTATGGTTCAATTATAAGTAAAATAAAACTACATTCTAAATGAATGAAAGAACAAACAAAAATTTCTGAATGGGAAAAAGCAAGCTTCCCAAGAGATTCAGCTAGATTTAGGAAACCACTCTTTGGCATGTGTGAGAATCATCTAGAGAGCTTTGTTAGAAATATAGATTCCCTGACTTCCTCTCTGGAGAACACGATTAATGTGTTTAATAGAACTGATGTAAACCTAAGAATTGCATTTTTTAGTAATAAGGTTGTCAGTAATCACATTCTGAAATACACTGCTTTATAGTTACCTAATGTCTATAAGGAGAGAATAAACCCCTACCAACTTCCTTCCAGTATCTCCTTTTTCCTAGTTCCTTACCTGGCTCACTCTGCTTATGGATATAGTTCTGTTATCATATGAACATTATTTAAGCTCAAATTATTATTTATGGTAATCTTAGGCCACCTACATTTTAGAGTACTATGAGTGGAAGTGCTTGCTCCTTCAAAGCTAATTCACATATTCATCTTTCTGGAATATTCTGAAGTTTCCCAATATATAGCTTCTTAATCTTTGGAGAATGGGTAGGACCATTCAAAAAAGGTCATGCTGATAGTGCCTAGACCATGCTGTTTCTGGCCAAACTTTACATTAAAAGTAATAGCTATACAACATATATATTTTTAAAATAAACTTTTAAAATACCACGTCTAACCAAGAAGCTCAAACAGTATTTCCTTAAATTGATCATGCTTACTTGAAGAAATATCAGATAAGAAAAAAAGTAGCAGACATGTTACTTATAAGAAGGCTTTCATTTAAGTGGCTGGTTATTTACTTACCTGATCACCACGTTTCAGTCCTGCATCAGCAGCTTTGCTAGCAGGTTCTACTCCTTCGACAAAAATACCAAATCCCTTCTCACTTCCCCCATTAAGGCTGAAATGCAGAGGTGATTCCCGGGAAGCCTTCTGCAGCACCACCTGTCTCCACTTGGCCTTTGCAGCGCATGCAATATTCAATAACCGGAGATGACCATTCATTTTCTAGAAAGTAGAAAAGGGTAAGATGTATACAAAAGAATGTGTCTACTCTTATAGGCTTTTAAAAAAATCAGCTAAAACTTTTAGAATTAGAGGTAAATTTGAAATACAGAGTAAAGAACATATAAGCCAGGATAAATAAAACTGAAGGGAAAACTTCCATCCCAGAGCACTCTCAAGAGTATCTCTTAATATGACTTTTAGAAACTTCCAGATAATCACAGGTTAGAAAGATTTCAAAGTCATGTCTCATTTAGAGAGGGATGACAAAAAAAATTACTTCTCATTCCTGAACCTTCGTAATATATACTCTACTACTCTCTTGCATATCTCCTGGCTGTTATATAAAACCAGAATCTTTTAAAATCTTTATCTACAACTTTAAAGGATTGGAACCATTTTCCCAAATACTGTCTAATATTCAAAGACAGAGTCCAGGAATGAGGAATGTTACTCCTATTACTCCTACATTAATTTAGATCTTCCTTAAACTTAGTAATATTCTAACTTCCAGGTTCTAAGACCAGTTTAATATTCAACTATTCTCAAATAGTGCAATATGTATAAATTTCCAGTCCAAAATAAGATGCTAAAGTTTTTCCAGGGTAGGAACCAAGTCTTACAGCTGTTCTGACCCTATTTAATACCTTGGAATATAAAAAAAAAATTCAATAAATACCTGATGACCGACTATTAGTAAAAAATAAATTCACAACTATAAGGCAGCTTCCACTTGTTCATTAGCACCTTAAATATCTACAGTCAGCCCTGGAAGACCCAAGTGATGGTGGTGAGCTTCTATGGCCTCGTAATCAAGTTCCCCAGTTCCATTCATTCTCCCCATTTTGCATAAAGCACATGTGCTGCTGAAAAGGCCACAGGAACCAAGAGGCAGGAAAAGGGACAAAAATCTGCCATCTGACCTTTCTTTATGCAACTCAATCCACTTATACTCTAAGAGTAATAATAATTCTTGAGCATTTGCTATATGTCAGGTTTTGTTCTCAGATTGTTACATTCATTAGCTCATTATAATTCTCATAGCAATTCCAATAAACGAGGGACTACCACATATGAAATAAGACAACTGAGTGAGGCACAAAAGGTTGGGCAACTTCTAGTGGTGGAGTCTGAATGTTAATTTAGGCAATTTGACTCCTGAGCTGATTATTTACGTCCTAAAATTTCAAGCTGCTTGGAGCAGACAATCCAGTTACAGTTCAAAGCTTTATATCAAACAGGGAGAATAAAACAGAATTATAAACAGCTGCTGTGAAAGTTAAGAGAGGACTTTGAGGGGATTACTTTTGGTGTTGTTTATTTAGAACAAATGAAATCACATGCAGGAAGGAGAATTACAAAATCTAAAGTAGATCTGATATACAAGAGAGGCTTTAAGGTTGCATAGAGTACCAAAGAGCAAGACTGGAAAAAGAGAATTCCAGCTTGAGAGAACTAGCAAAGAATAAAAAATAATCTGGTTGGTTATAATCAAGGATGCATAGAAAAATGGCTGAAAATGTAGATGAAGGACCTGAATATATGCATGACGAATTACTTTGGTAGAAAATACTTTGGTTTATTGACAAAGAGTAATATTCATTTCATTTATGATTTAAAAACAATCTTTTGGCCACACAGAACGGACCAGAAGAGAAACTAGAACTAAAATTAGCAGGCTATTATAACAGATTAGGTATCAGGAAATGAGGCCCAAAACTAGAGAGAAAGAAACAGCTGAGAGAGAGACCACAAGAAATGTGACCTAGGTGACTTTAGCAATTGACTGGACATCTAGGCCAGTGAATTCAAGGAAGAGAGGGGCCCACATGGGCACCAGAGTTTATAAACATGGGTGACTGGGAGATAACACTGTCATTAGTAGGAGTCAGAAAGTGGCATGATTTATGTTTGGTTTGGAGTGGCAGAGAATGAGAAAAGGAATAAAATATAGATTTGGAAGTTCTCAGACAGACATTCAAGACAGGAGAAAATGAAAGCTTTTCTGAATTGCTGCTCTTGGGGTGGGGTTGGGTAGGGGAAAATCCCTAAATTCTAAAGAAAATAAATTCTTTTGAGCTTTACCGTATCTTCCAGATTTTTTTCAAATTCTTCCAGAAATCGAGTCATAGCAGGATCACCTTCAAAATCATTAAAATGATTATTTACCCATAATAATACAATCCGAGTTACCTGTGGAAACATAGAGCAGCATACTGTTATGAGAGGCATTCTTTCACAAAAGTAGATTCCCAAAGCACATCCAAAACTGAGGGGAAACTGCCTTTTAAGGCTAACCCCCTGCCCCCTTTCCTGCACACAAAAGGTTCATTCTAATAGAGATGTGGTTTAGTTTGAGCTTTTATTTCCTTGGGTACACAAGCAACAGAGAGAGCTAAGGCTCTGTACCCTCAGTAAGAAAACACAAGCCTGTATGCTAAAATCTAAGTAAGTACATGGGATGTGTTATTTCAGACAGTATCTTAAAAAGTAAGCTTCTAAGGGCAGGCAAACAGATCAAAAGTATTAATATAGCTAAGAATATATTTAAACAAAATTATTTTAAAAAACAAATCTGAAACTTCCTTCATTTATGGATACTGTGAATTTTCAGTTATGAATTGATTTGTTTACTTTGTGTCATTGATTAAGAGAAAATTAAAAAACAATGGAAGTTAATGAATAATGTGCCTAGCTACCAATGTAATTTAAGTCACATATTTTTAAAACTGTAGAATACACATAAAATCCACCATTTAAACCACTTTAAATGTATAATTCAGTGGCATTTAGCACATTTACAGTAGTTTGCAAGTCACCCCTACCTAATTCCAGAACATTTTCACATCTTATTTTGATCAAGCAGTTACCTCCCATTCTGCCCTCTCCTCCGCCTCTAGCAGCCATCAATTTGCTTTTTTGTCTCTGTGTATTTGCCTACTTTGGGTATTTTATATAATATGTGACCTTCTGTGTCTGGCTTCTTAGCATAATGTTTTCAAGATTCATAAATGTTGCAGCATGTATCAATATTTCATTCCTTTTTATGGCTGCATATTTCATTATATGGCTATACCACATTTTGTTTATCCATTCGTCAACTGATGAATACCTGAATTGTTTCCACCTTTTGGCTATTGTCAATAGTGTTGCTACGTACATCGGTATGTATTTTTGTTTGCATACCTTTTTTCAGTTCTTTTGGATATATACTTAGGAACAGAATTACTGGGTTATACGATAAATCTATGCTTAACTTTTTGAAGAACAACCAAACTATTTTCCACAGCAGCTATACCATTTACATTACTAACAGCAATGTATGTGAATTCCATTTTCTCTATATCCATATCCTTGGCAACACTTGCTAGTTCCTTTCTTTCTTTTAAAGCCATCCTAGTGGATGTGAAGCAGAATCTCACTGTATTCTGGATGTGCATTTCCCTGTGACTAATGATGTTGAACATCTTTTTTCATGAATTTGTTGGCCATTTATGTATCCTCTTCAAAAACATGTCTATTTAAGTCCTTTATCCATTTTTAAATTGTTTTTTTGTTGTTGAGTCATTAAGAGTTTTTATATTCTAGATACCAAACCCTTACCAGATACATGATTTGCAAGTATATTCTCCCATGTGTTGTCCTGACTTTGTTGATAGTGTCCTTTGATGTAGAAAATGTTTTAATTTTGATGGAGTTGACCTATGGTTTTCCCTTTGTTGTTTATACTTAGGGTATCACACCTAAGAAACCATTGCCAAATCCAATGTCATGATTTTTCACACATTCTTTTCTTCTAAGAGTTTTATGGTTTTAGCTGTTATATTTAGGCCTCTGATCTATTTGAGCTAATTTTATATATGGTGTAAGGTAAGGGTCCAACTTTATTCCATTGCATGCAGCTATCTAGCTGTCTCTTAATCTTTGTTCATTCTTAGCATCCTTTATTTCCTCAGCACCAAAGTAACCATGTATACAGGGAGAGGAGGGAGGCAAGCCTGTGGTTTTGGACACTTGAGTTTCCTAAACAATAGAATTTCACAGCCCGGCTGCATATAACTTATTTCATTTAAAATATAACTCAGACACAACAAGCACTTATGGCTCTACTTTTATTTTCCTTATAATAACTGACTTCCTACCCATTTGCAAGGTGCTACTAGTCTTTCTATTATATTTACAAATACCCATAAAATAAGGTAAGATAATCTATTTAAAATAGCAAACAACATTAATGCAAAAAATTCTCAAAGGTAGTTAAATAAGTCACAGCAGATATAACTTAAAGTCAAAAGACAAATTATTTCCAAACAAATATGAAGTCTGTAAATAAGAAAAATCAATGTATTCTATTTTGGGGCTTACAAACAATATGAGCCTTGAAAAAAGGTGCATATTCTTTCTAAACTATTAATCAACTTTTAAATGTTCTATTCATCTCCTTCAGAACAACTAAATATTTTGATAAAGTTAAAAAATACTCTCATATGACTATCATATTTTCTGAATTTACAGCCTTATTTTGGTTTTTCTTTTAAGGCTCATATACACTTTTAACACGCTATTTGGTCATAAAAGCAACTACACTGAGATACATCAATCCTGACTCATTTTTTAGGTGAATTAAATCTTATCAAAATAAACATTCAATTTGTCAACAGCAAAAGGTTTTATGAATAAAATTTAAAGGTTATTATCACTTTCATGCCCTTTATAAAACAAACCTTATCTCTTAAGCTGTCAATTTTAAACCATTCCAATAGTTTGATCCCAACATCCAAAGGACTTTCAAGAAATGTCCTATAGGTTAACAGAAAATCTTCTATATAAGTTGGGTCCACAATGGAATGCTCTTCTATTAAATGCATGATGAGACGCTCAGGTGTTGCCTAAAAAGCCAAGAATAAAAAAGATTAGAAAATAAACAAATAGCTCAAAAAAACCTCCTATTAATTACTTCCCTCTGTAGCCACTTCATTAGACAAATCCTCAAATCAGAGTTTCACCTTTAAAACCCTTAGCACAGGGAGCAGGTAGTCTCTGTAAGTTGTAATCCATCAGCACCCAGAGGTTTAGAGAGAGAAAGGCAGAGGAATAAAAATTTACTCAGCGTAGCTGTTTTTATTGGCATTTCTTCATAGCAGTGCTTTTGACCGTCACTGATTTACTCCTGGTGTGGACTGTTACTGCCAATTAAACTGCAATGGGGGGATATCATAGTGACTGAGATAAGAGTTAAACTTAAAAAACCACCACACTCTAAAAACTTTCCTCCAAATTTAATCATACTCCAAAATCTCTTCTGCCTCAGGCTATAGAAACAACACACCAGTTTAAGATAGCATGTTTTATTGTTGTAACTTGCCACAAATAGAATTTTCCTCTTCTAGTTTCTCCATGCTAATTCATCATCTTGAGAGGGACCGGAAGTTCTATAGATAGTTTTACATTAATTCAGAGTTTTAACTGCTTGCCTTTCTCCAAATTCATAAAAAGGAACAAACAACATTTATCTACTACTCATCTTTGAACTTCTAAATCAACGTTAAAACTTCTTTTGCAGCCTTTTCAAAAGTGGGTACAGAACAAATTTAGTAATAAACAAGCTGCTGAGCCAAATACAAAAACTAACTGCTTCCCATAACCTCAAATTTCAAATTGTTGCATTCCTCTAAACAATCTAATTGGTCAAAATTACTGTATGGTAAACATAAGCTAATACTAACAGTGTTCTTATCTAAGAACTTTTTTTTTTTTAAAGTATCCACTTCTAACAATGTATGTAAATCATATCTCTAGAAGAAAGTCAGAAGTAAGCTTCTTTATATAAGCTATTTAAGGAAAAATGCAACCATACATCATCCCTAATCTTCTCCCACCCTCCAAAACACTCTAAGAGAATCAAATTTGGCATAACATTTAGGTCAATAAGGGCCTGAGGTCATTTATACCTGGTTGTTAGATCATGTATGGCTAAGCCAGGAGTGGAACTGACCAACACGTAAAGAGAGGCCATTGTTCTGATTGGCTAAATCACTAAGGCAGGAAAGCTGTGGAGACTAGGTCACATATTTAAAGATGAGTCCCACAGTCATGCAGAGGCATGTCCCTAGGGTGCTCATTAGCATCCAACAAGGTGGGATGCTGGGAGACAGGCTGTGAAGAACTGGCAGGTAAAGGAGATGGCTAGTATGGTTATACTGACATGGCAGAGACTGGTTATGATGATCAAATAAATAACTATACAGAGCATAAAAAGAGCCACTGTTGGAGAAGGTATTTACAAATATAGAAAGGAAAGGCTAAAAAAACCTCTGTTGTATAGCACCGGAATTGGGAGTACTGGTATGAACTCATGATTGTTACAGATGGATGGATATACAAAGTTATAGATATGTGTTTATATTTAATACACACACGTATTTCCTAGCTCTGTCTGAGGAGAGGCTCTAAAAACAATGATACCTCAGTAGCAACGAACAGAGTGAGTGTCCAGATTTTGGTTTTCAAAATGTTATTCCCCACTACAAAAATCCAGGGATATCTGGAGAAATGGCTGATTCCAAAGCTGGAACAGGAAAAGTATAAGACAAAACTGGAACATCCTGTTTTGACAGACAGTAAGGAAACTCTCAAGTGATGGGAATGTCAAATGGATACAGGAGTCAGCCTTAAGAGGGTCCTACTAGCCATATCTGGGACAATTTGACCATCAAAAAAACACTGATAGTAAGGGAATACAACACAAGCCCATACCAATACAGTTAAATTAATGGATGAGACGAGACTGCTCTCTCTTATAGAATGACAATAAATGTAGAAGAAATAATGGAAATACAAAATCACCACTTTAGGCAGCAGCAGTCAATGGAAGATGTTTGCAGAACATACTGCCAGGACCCCGGAACATCTCTCCTCCACATACTGAATGACAAAGAGTAAAATAGTGACTTTACAGTGAAGAAACTTGACAGAAAGGTGATTACGGTTAACTTCACCAGTGGTGGGACAGGTTGGCATTCTGTGCTCCCAGACATGAGAAGAGCACATCATTGCTTATAGAATTCCTGCCGGGAAAGCATAACTTGAGTCTGGTCACAAGGAAGCACTGAAAAGATTCAGGCTGAGGGTCATACTACAGAATGTAAGGTCTGTATTCTTTACAACTACTGAGAATATGAACAGGGAAAGACTGTTCCTAGAGCAGAGTAAAGTGAAATGACAACTAAACCCTACTGTGTTCCTGGATGAGATTCTGGACCAAAAAGGAAAGAGCCATTATTGGGACAGTTAGCAAAAATTTAAATAGGTACATGAGCTGAATGGTTTTACTTTACAATGTTCATTTCCTAACTTGAAAAGTTCTATGGTATTTACGTAGGAGAGTGTTGTTTTTAGGAAATACACAATGGGATATTTAGGAGTGATAAATATCACATTTACAGATTGCTCTCAACTGGTTCAGAAAAAGACTGCTGATAACAAAGAAAATGCAAAGAAATGTTAACAGTTTGGGAATCTGAGGCAGGGAGCTCTCTATACTGTTCTTGTAACTTTTCTGTAAGCTTTTAACTATTTAAAAATAAAATATTAAAAAACACGAGCTCCCATAAAAAGTATATGGCAGTCCACCTATATGTTCATCTTTTCTACATACAAAGATTATGCTTATCAGTTTAGGAAAAAAAAAGACAGCACTGAAGAATGCCTGACTCCTGAGGAAAGACCAATCTGACATCAGTCCCTCATATTATTAAAGAAGTGGCTACATTTGTAATGAATAACATTACTTATTTTGCAACCAAGACTAACTTGAAAAGAGAAATAGTCATGTGTTTATTTTCTCTTACAATTATAATTGCTCTATTTTACATCTAGAGGTCTTTAAAGACAAAAGAGTGAGGGGATGGGATGGCAAAGAGTAGAGGACAGAGGGAGTTAGAGAAAACAGTATGGACATCAATATTCAGACTCTACAATGTGCTAATGCTTTTGATTTACCTCATTTGGCCCTAATAAAGCCTTGCTGTACCATCCCCACTTTCAAATACAACAACTAAAGTTCAGAGAAGTTAATACCTATTTCAGTGTCACAGCGATCCAGTAACACTGCATCTTCATAGGATTCCTTATTCCCTTATGGTTGGTTATTTCACTTTCTGTTTTGTTTCTACATCTTGTTATTTTTGATGAAATTAACTTCAGTTATCAATGGATCATAAAATAAATTTAAAAAGGAAAACTCTGACCAGTAGATTCTAAAAAAGTATCCTCTCCATACCGATATTAAATGGCAATGTCATCCTTCATCATTAAAATGTGTAAAAACCAACTTAGAAAAAGGCAAAAGAACTGATACATTTATTTAAATTAGATTTCAAAGTCAGTAAATTATCTTGCACTACTCAAAAAGTGGTTCGAAACCATTTAATTAAGATGAAAGCTTTATTCTACCAGTCACTAGAATAACAAGTAAAAACACCCACCTTGATTACAATGTGTCCTTTCCTAGTTCCGCTCCGATCTAGTTCACGGTGCTCATGCACCATAACAATTTCTCCCTCTTCTTCAACTTTATGGGTATTTTTTTCCACATGATTTAAAATTCTCCAGTAATCCTGCTGGGCTATGCAGACGAACTGTCCGAGAACAACATGGGGACAATTAATAAACCTATAATACATAAATATATCACTATGCACCAAGGCAGAGCAGAAAGGTAAGAAATCGAGTGGCATCAGTTCTCTTTATTCAATTCCTTTAATCCTTAACAAAAATCAAGGTGAAATAAATAATTCACACAGAAAGAGACCAAAGAAGTTTTTGAATTTCAATTCTGCTCTAAAAGGAGAAGTGAACAGCCACTCCTCTCAAAACTGACACTCTGCAAAGAAAACATGAAGCGGGAGTAAGTTCGAAACAACTCAGAAGTTCCTATTTCTTTCCTTTATGTAAAAAAAAGGAATGAGCTGGCTAATATCAGATAGAAAGTTAACAAACCAACATTTATTTGGTATGTTCTCTTTTACAAGTTTACGGTTTGTTCAACTGCAAACATTTGAGTTAGATATAAAATCTAGTTTCCTTTATTAATTGTGAACTTTTGAAACTCATAATTTTCAAATGAAGCTATTTTATTTTAAGGAGGGGAAAACAGGCTCAGGCATTTTAAATCAACAGACGAGAGTACATGACCAAAGAAATAAGCTTACCTGACAATCGTCTACTTTAGTCCTAACAACTCCACGCATGTACTGCTTATCCAGAGTGGGAGTAATCCCAAAACTATTTCCCATAAAGAGATTTTCAACTTTTCCATCTGAATGACTGATTTCTACAGTGCCATTTAAAATAACATACCACGAGTCAAGCTATAGAAAAAAAGACAGGTTTTAAGACTCTTATGAAAAAGTTATATGTTAACTTTGAAAAAATAATCAATAAATAGAACTTGTACAATTTAAAAAAGAAAAAGATTACATTACTAAATACCCTGTCAGTAACACCCTGTGTCGGTCTATGCAAATCACCAACGTTTACTGTACTCTTTCTTCTTTTAGTCATCAAATGAATTCAGGGACTTTCGTTATTGACTAAATGATGCAATGGATTAGGATGATAAGCTCCTGAAATTTGAAACCAGACCCTGACACTGACTACTAACTTTGGGCTATGTTATTGAACCTCTCTGGGCTTCAGTTTCTCTATTGCTAAAATGGGCATAATAGTACCTATAATAGAACTTTTGTGTTAATTAAATGAGTTTATACATACTAAGCGCTTAGAACAGTGCCTGGCACATAGCAAGCACTCTAAAATAAAATAAAATAAAATAAAATAAAATAATAAAATAAAATAAATAAATAGTAAATAAATAATAAAATAAAAATAAAATAAAAATAAAATAAAAGGTAGCTAGTGATTAATTCAGAACGACTACTAAAAGCTCAAATTTTAAAGCATATCTAATAAACACAGTATTCAAAATTTCTCCTAATGTTAACACTGCCTTCATTTATACAGAGGCATTTAATACTCCAAGGAGACATATTCTAAAGGCCTTCTGTGTAGCAACGAAAGACCACTTATTCTCATTTAGTATCCCTCTTATTAGCCTGAACTTATAACAGTTTTCATATAATTTAAGAGAAATCTGAATTATCAGTTCTGAAGGACAATCAGTGGCAGTAAGACATATTTTTTCAAAAGTGTGTTTTTGGTTATTTCAAAAATAAAACACACTCATTGAGGTATACATGGATACATAAATTACTCGAGGGCAGATATTGTGTCTGGTTTTTCCATCGCTATACTCTCTGTATTTACTTAGTACCTAATATTTTTGTAGTATTTTTTAATATATAGACAATAAGTTTTTAATTATGTTATGAAAATAAATTATAGGAAATAACTTTAAAATGCAACAAAGTCATGACAAACATTACCACTGAATTTCCTTGGGGGGTGAGATTGCAATGCTCAAGATAAATATCACATATATACATCAAAACATCAAATTATCTTTGCATTCACATATTGACATGAGCCATAAACATTCCTTCACAGGGACTATACTTATTAGCCTACCACAAACCTCAAAACTTTTAATACAAAATTGTTATTTATATATTTATATTTATAATTCATATATATGCCCTACCTGTGATTTTAAAAAATAAAAGCTATACACTGTACAGACACTTTTAAGTCATAGCTGTAGACAATATTTTTGGATGGAATTACTCCCCCAATAAAATGAATGGCATATTTTATGGACATGAAGGTTAAACAAATTTTTGCTGATAGAATTGTGGAAAATTAAGAGATCAGAAAAATCTGTGAAAAAGAAAAGTTCCTCAAATTTTCACTATTTACACAGTTGTTAAAAGTTTATTTCTCTCCTATGTTTATGTTTTTATATTTAATTGAAATATTTAGACTATCCTCCCTTTTAAAAAATTAATACTAAATTCGTGTGTTCATCGAGGTTTTTTTTTGGTGCATATCCTATGTGCCAGATGTTTTCTAGAACATGGGGAGAAAACATGTAAAGAAAGCTAGGGATAAGATTTCAGTCCTTAAAGAATTTCCAACAAACCTTAAAATAACTGGAATACCTACATAATATTATATCCTGTGGCTGTAAAATAATTTAGTTAACCACCACTTATAACTGGACTGTATTTTGGTCATTTCCAATTTTTACTATTGTAAATATGCTGCAATGAA
The DNA here is from genome assembly GCF_000151845.1 of Pteropus vampyrus. Classification (NCBI taxonomy): domain Eukaryota; kingdom Metazoa; phylum Chordata; class Mammalia; order Chiroptera; family Pteropodidae; genus Pteropus; species Pteropus vampyrus. The sequence continues at coordinate 3,613,686 of NW_011888855.1, forward strand.
CATCTTTTGGCATAACTCTTTGAGTTTTATCTTATAACCTGAGGAAAAAACACTCTTAAGTGGAATAAGAAGTTAGAAACTGTTAATACTTTGAGGCCCATATTAAAAATACCTAAACGACTTTCCAGAAACGCTATTAGCAGTATATGGCAATGTTCCCTGACATCTCAGCATTAATTTTATCAGTCTAATAAAAAAAAAAAAGTGACGTACTTCCAAACAGCAATATCACCTTTTAATTCCTCTACATTCTCCTTCCACCTGTCTACAAGCTGTCATCAAGCATTTCTGAACACAGAATTACCACATAAATGCCTCAAATGTCGGCAGTCCACTAGGAGGCATAGATCTCTCATTCTTTTTTAATAATATATAATATACAAAAGGGATAAGGAAAGTTGAGTAAATACTTGACAAGCATTTTAAACAATAATGATATAACTATACAAATAGAATGAAGAATTTATAAAAAGTCTTACAACTTAATTTAAGAAGGAAAAACAAACATGGTTCAATGAATATTATCTATTAAATGTTTATTCTGTGGAAGGTCCATTGCTTAATGGAAATCAAAATTAAGACAAAGTACATAAAACAAAAACAAAAATAAAAACTTACCTCTTAAGAAATTTTGACTACCCCAAACTCAGCATTCATTTAAAATATTGTATAAATTTTAAGTCAGGATTTACACAAATTTATGGAAATTAAATTATTCTAAAAATTAACTCTCATACTAAATAATGTATAACATTTATTTGCTAACCTACCTCTTGTCCATCTTCAAGAATAATAGCTCCAGCCTGCTCTACCACTTCAAAAATCATCACTGAGCAGAGTTCTCTCCTTACAGACATGGTCATATTTGCAAAAGCAGGGAGCTGGTGCATAAATTCCAGTAACTGTTCTATTAAAAAACAGAAATTGTAGTATAGACACCATCAAGGACTACACTTTAAAGATATAATAAAACCTGGAATTCAATACCCAATTTCCTAATCAACTTATGAATTTATGCTGCTGAAGCAGAGAAACTAAGACGCAAGATGACTGTTGGTTTAAAAAAAAAATCAGTTACTTGGTTTATATATATATTCAAACTCACAAGAAAAAATAGGCATATTATAGGATATAAGAACTCACAACCTACACGCAGAACCAGGAAACTGCAGATTCAGATGAGGCTGGAGCATTTATCTAATTTTTCTAGCTAAGATGCCAATCCATGGAGGTTAACAAGGATGATGTCCTTTGATCTAATAGATTAGTAAAAAAGTTGTATAGTTCTTATTGGGCTAGAGTTTTTAAAAAATATATTATTAACAAATTCCAATAATTACAGATAACCAATGTGAAATTCTAGTAATACAGGCAACTCACTCACTTTAATTAACCAACAAATGTTTATGAGTGCCTGCCTTGAGCCATTCTCTGGTATAGATACACAAGTATAAAGATAAATATAAGGGAGAAACATATATAAGCAGTCAACTAAGGGCTGAAATAGAAATAACTATAAGGTGTTATCCACCTACAGATAATTGGGAGTTAATTATATTTCAGTTTCTCAAAGCTTTGTGAAAATAGCATAGTATACAATTCTTTATCATTAAAAATGCACGTTCAGCTTCTGTCCAGATAATGTTCACGACAGGAATCTAAACTGTGGGTCACTTAACTATATTCTGTCATTAGAGTGGCTCAAATGTACTGATCTCTACTCACATAGGTTATAATTAGTAGTAGTAGCAGCAGCAGCAACTTCCAATTTGAAGGACAGCAATATGACTATTATAAAAGAGAAATCTAGGGTAAAATCTTACCTGAATCATAACAACATGTAATGGTACTAAGTACTCTTTGTCCTTAAAGATAACATTAGTAACTTTGGTATTATTCAACCTCCCAAAGTATTGTAACTACTTCTGTAAAAAAGTTACATAAAAGAAAATTTATAGTTTTAACCAAAAATTATATACAGAAACATTTTTTGCAAGCTAGAGAAGCAAAAATATTTTTGATAACAAAAGAAATTTAAAAAGCTAATTTGTAGGCATTAAACACTGATGCACTATGTTTTAACTGTCTTATGGACATGAAGGGGACATTACTGTAATGGAATCAAAGTTTTTTTTAACAAATCTAAGCAGCCAGGACGTGAGGGTGATCTGGCTGTGACATCTGTTACCCTACTGACTGCCAGGATTCAGTTGATCTGGCTGGCTAGGTGGGTGTCCCCTTCTCCCTCACAGCTCCATGAGCATCCCTTCCAAAGCTGTGTGCTTGGTTGAGGACCCTCACCCATACAGAAGGACCATTCTGTTGTCAAGGGCATAATGAGTAGCTGTTCTTCCCTGCTAGGCCCTCCAAACAAGCTCCTGAATTGAGGCAACGAACCTCAAAGATGGCCCTAAATGATCCCTGCCTCCTGATATTTATGTCCTTGTGCAGTCCCCTCTCATATTGTATGAGGGGTGTTGTGCATGACAAATGGAAGTTGGAAGAAGTGATATGTCACTCCTGAAGCCAGATCATAAAAGACATTGAGGCATCTGTCTTATTCTCCTTTGGATTGTTTGGGGGAAGCTGGCTGCCATGTTGTGAGGACATTTAAGCAGTCTCTGGAGAGGCCCACATGGTAAGGAACAGAGGTCTTGGACCAAAAGCCATGTGAGCCTTGGATGCAGGTGATCTAGCTTAGCCCAGCCAAGCCTCAGATGACTGCCAACATTCTGATTGCAGTCTCATGATACTGAGCTAGAACCACTTAGCTAAGCCACTCCTGAATTCCTGACACACAAAAAGTATGAAAAAATAAACGTGTGTTGTTTTAAATCACTAAATGTTGGGGCAATTTGTTATGCAGCAATAGATAACTGTATCTAAATTAAACTATAAAATTCTTAAAGTGAACAGATGTATTTCTTACCAATGTCATCATCAGTTTTGTCTGCAGGTTCTTTTTCAAGACATTCTCGAACAAGATCTCGCCCCTGCAGTGGATCTGTTCGATCAATCTCTTCATCTTCTTCTTCTTCATCTTCAGAATCAACAGGTCCTTCAGGAAGACGTGTTAAATCTACATCTCCTACCTCACTTTCTGTAGCCTACAGAAAGAAATCTTGATCACTTATCATTTGATGTTATAATGTCATACAGTAATCAAAACTATCCCTCCTTAATAAATATCCCTCCCTCTCTGCAGTTCCTGGGCATAAAGTTTAACTCCCTAATAACCAGATAAGAATTTCAAAATTTATCCACAATGTCCAGCATACAATACAAAACTTAACAGACTGGTGAAGAAGCAGGGACATGTGATCCATAACTAGGAGAAAAATCAATTAGTATAAAGACACCCAGGAATGACAGAATTGATGGAATCAGAAGACATGAACTTTTGACATTCATTATCAATAAGTTCAAGAATTTAAAAGAATATACAAACAATTAGGGAGAAAATGGCAAATCTCAATAAAAAAAATGTAAACTATAAGAAGAGTACACTTGAAGAAGGGCAAGAAAAACTACTCACACTGAAGCAGAGAGGAAAAAAGCACCCCCAAAATAATATTTAAGAGCCTCAGAGGATTGCATGATATCAAAAAGTTGCTACAAAAAATGTAGTTCAAAAGATATACTATATTCATTAAGGTAGGGTACACAACAGATCAGAGCCCTGGTCTTTTGACTACTTTATTCTGGCACTTGGAATATAACAGATCATCAAGAAGACTATGAGAAAGGAATTAAGTAAAAACAAAAAAGTACATTGGTGAAAGAGCTAGTAAGACAAATATTAAACTTCTTTTGTTTTTCCTTTCCCGCAGTATGAATGTGTCTCTATGTTTATGTGTAAACATAATTTGGTGAAACAGACAGTCTGAGGTGATTTTCTGATGACTTGGCCTTCCCTAAATAAACCACCAGAGGATATCCTTTTCCTGTTTGCATCCAGATAAACATGAAGCTACAATAAGAGGAACTACAGGTTAAAATGAAAAAGTTATACAAACTTACAAAAACCGTATTTTCAAACTTAGAGCAAATATTAAGCCAGAATCTTAGGCTTTCAGTACTTCATTTTTTTCTGCATTCCCACTTTTAATATTTCATTCAATCTTTTTCAAGGACCACTTAGTCCTTATGTTTCTTCTTTGTCTTTCTGGTCAGGGCAAGAATCCTGTGAAATTAATCCTCAGCAGTGCTGTCCAGGCTGGCCTATTCCATAACCTCTACGACAGGGTAGGCGGGCAAAGTAAAGCCATCCCCTGCCCCAGATGATCAAGCTGTAGTTAGTAGTGAGCCCTGCAAGCAATACTGGCTTCTACTTACAAACATTATTTTACTAAAAGTTTCTAGATTGCTTCCTAAGTGCCAAAACTGTGCTTAATTCAGCATTGTATATACAAGTAAGAAACAAACTCTGCCTTCCACAAATTTACTATGATGATGAAAAATGTCAAGTGTACATGTAACTACACTAAAAACAAAATTGAAAAAGAAATATGACCCTCAGAAAAACTGCTCCACAGCAGTTCCCAGATATGAGACACAATACAAAAACGTCATCTAGGTGGAGCTGCAGGCAGAACAACATTACCAAACACAGAGCTAGGACAAGGCAAAAACGTTCAGGGAACAGCCATATGTATCAGTCATGGACCAGAATCTACAATGTGTAAACAGAGAATAGTAGGCTATAAAACCAGATTTGCAAATTGTGGTTAGGAAGGAAAGGCTTGGTATTTGAATATAAATTTAAAATAAAGAGTGTAAATGAGGTAAATGGTGAAGCATTGAAGCTTTTTAAGTAGAGGAGTAACGTTGTAATTGTTTTTGCAATTATTTCAGTGGGAGTTAAAAAAAAAGTCGTCAAAGATAACAGATTTTGACTAGGACACAGATGATATTCTTAGCAGAAACATTAAAGACCAATGAAGAAAATGTGGTAGGGAAGAGCCAGTCGAGGTGTCAGAAGAAAACCCCAGTGGAAACGTGGTGCCAGGATTCTGGAGAGGTTGGCAGGAGAGCTCTGAATTAAGGAATCGCATGGCCAGAGGTAGGAACTGGAGAGCCGGGATTTTTAGGAACACGTTTAGTTCCCACAAAGAAGCTAAAAAAAAATAGGTGGCGGATGAATGTGTGCCTCAGGTTACTTAAAAGTATAGTCACGCGTTAGGGGAGGGCTGTGGACGGAAGCACCATTGGAGAGAGAGTAGTCATCAGGAGAAGGGAGGGAGGAAGGAAAGGAAAGAGAGAAGAGGGAGAATGGGAGAGACAGGCAACGGAGATGGAAAGAGATCCAGGATATAAAGCTTGAGAAGGGAAATAACAGACAGGAGAGGGGAGGGAAAGAGAGAGGAAGGGACGGGAGCAGGAGGGACAAGCGGTGAGTGTGTGCACAGGAATGTGTGTGTGAGGCGGGGAGGGGCAGGCTGTAGGGCTGCCCTCCTCCCCAGGCCTGACCCCTTTCACCCTGGCCAACTCCAGCCCTCAGCCAACTCTGGGTGGGCACAGGGTGGATGACCAGTATGCTGAGTCTCCTTAAACCACCCAGAGCTAGCAATAAATTCAACATCTTAACTGAGTCCAGCTTTTCAACATCGCAAATAAGCTTTTTTGCTTATAATCCATTAAAATCTTATGGGGCCACCGTTGAATCAGTGGTCCACCACTGACCGAAACATTGTTATGTGGCACAGGACTGGAAATTAAAGGAAAGACAAGTGCTTTAACTCAAGAATCAAAGTTCACAACGTTCCAGCCCCTGGAAAAGACTGAAATAAACAGAAAAGGTCCTAGAAAGAAGTACTATTACTTCTCTCAAGTAGACTTTGAGGATACATAAAATATTCTATCCAAGAACATTCTAGGATCTTAATGCATACTTTTAGCTAAATGTTAAGCTAATCGGATTAAAAACATATTTACACTTGAAACCATTACTTGTGTTTTCTCCCAGACCATGGTAACTGCTTTATTTTGAAATTACTTTGAAAGCCAAGGGCTTTTATTTTTAAACCAGAAGACATGAAAATTCTCAGAAGGAACTGTACAGGAGCACAGCCACACGTATGGCCATATAAAATGGTGTAAACAATTTTCCTGTTAAGAAATGCTGTTAGGATGACTCTCTTCTCTCTTCCTCCCAAATTAAAAATACTTGCATGATTTCACAAGGCTTTGCTTATACTATTACAAGCTGTGACTGGGTTAGGTGTTCACTTTTAAAATCTCCCAAATGCCAAGACTTGGATAACCAGACAAACTTCAACTGTCACTGGCCAAGGTATATACAATGGGAACGTACACCTGTAACCGAAGGGTGTATTCATAGCTTTACAGGTGCTCTAAGCTCTTTTATTTCCCTTTTAGTCCAGAGAATCTGACTGCATATACACAATTTGACTATAACAAAATGTTATTTTCCCTATTCACGTTTTTTTAATTGTCATCTAGAAATTTTGCATTTGGAAGATATATTATATCAATCTATTGTGTTCTTATTCCTTTTAATCTCTATTATTTATTCCTTTAATCTTTTCCCACAATTTATTCAACTTTTATTTTTAACCGTATACTCTATTTACATCCACTTTAAAATTTGTTAAATGTAGAAATATAAATGCTCACTGAGAAAAACTAAAAGGCTAAAGAACATAATAAAAACTATCCGCAAACCTACCATTCGTAGAAAAACACTGATACCATTTGGTCCATTTGAATTCAGAATTTTATTACATGCATACAAATACTAAATATATATAAGTATGTATGAACATATATTTATTTAAAGGTTCTGATTTCTTTTCCTTCTGTTTTTAATCTTTATTGGTTTGTTTTAACCTTTATACTGTTTCTATCCTTTGGCTATTACCCTAAGCTTAACTAAAGTCCAATTTTGAAATTTTTACCTGTTTTGGCCACTCTTAAAAGATCTTATCTTCATATATGCATATTTGACTTTAATATCATGATTTTTTTCTCCCTTAAATTTCTGAATTCCTGTTTTAGTTCTAGAATTTCATTATTTCTGCTCCTTTTATCTGTCCATTCTCTCTAAACTCATTAGAACTTACTTTTATCTTATTGGTTATTTTATAAGTTTCACTGAGTCATCATTTAACTATGATTCAATTCATATGACCTTCGCAAAAATGCAAAACTATAAGGGCAGAAAACAGCTTGGTGGCTGCCAGGGACTAAGACTCAGGAAAAGGGACTGACTATGAAAGGGCATAAAGTACTTTCAGAGGTGATGGAAATGTGCTATGTCTTTTTATCAGCTATGCTATGAATTTTATTATATGTAAATTATCTCAGTTAACACTAAACATATATATATATATACACATACACAAACACGTTAAAGATGCGGGAAGCAGAATTGATATGATTTGGTTGAATGTGATGATCAAGGGATGTGAGCCAACAGTAACTTTCACGTTTCTGGGTATGAAAAGGTGTCTTCTTCACTCTGTAATGGAGATGCTTCTTTGACATGCAGGACAGCTGGCAAGGATACCTGCCTACAGTTTATTCAATCTTAAAATGAATCTCTTAAAAGCCAGAATGAGCTGTAGAGAGTGCTTCTGAGGACAGAAAACTTATGGAAGGTTGGAGCAAGGCAACCATTACCAAAGCCATGGTCTTATAGCAGAAGACCTACAACCACACCAGTAGGTGTACTCTAGCCCCAGCCTCAGCCTCAAGTAGGCCAGCCAGTAGGTGAACATCCTATAAGCACTAAAGTGCAATGCTCCACAATCTCCTCCAGGATCTTGCCAAAGATACAGAACCCCACTGTGTGCAGGCCATCTTCTAGTTCATAGTAAAGCACTGGCTTTTCCAAATGACCTTGAATCAATCTGTGCACTATTCTCTTGTCCCTTCTCTCACAACCATCTAGGGCTCTGTTCCTTGCTCCAGGAAGGTGACCACATGTGGCTAAGAAATGGATATACCAGTGAGACTAGGTTATCTGTAGTTGTCAACACCAAACCTCTGCTGTACAGTTCCTCCTAGCAAGGTCCAGACATTCCTACTTATTTTAAAGAAATCTACAATCACATCCCTGAACTTCATTAATCCAGGGTCAATCTTCCTCAAGGTTCTCTAGAAAAAATAGAGTCAAGAGAAGCCATAGCTCTACTTTGTCGTTTAGGTGGGCCACAACTCTTACTAAGATACTTCCTTTGGAGGAGCAGAAAGCACAGAGCCCAAGAAATACACAAACACAGTAGGTGGCCCCTGAACCACTACACTGTTTATAACTTTACTTTTTAAAAGTTTCCTGTTCTGTCTACTATAAAATGGTGAACATGGAGGATTCCTTGTTCTGCCTACTATAAAATGCCAAAAAGATGTTGATGGCCCGAGCAATAACTTTTATGGAGACAAGACACACATAAACCAAATATGGAGGCATTTTTCCATCTTGCATCTGCCTACAAACTTCCCTTAACAGAGGAATGCTGATTTTCTTAAAATATCTTAATCTGGGTAACTCAGTAGAAGCGCAATCTAAAATGTTTTTCTCAGGTAACAATAATTCTATCTCAAAAGATTAGTACTATATAATAGCCACTAATGACATGTGGCTGTTGGGCACCTGGGATGTGGCTAGTCTGAACAGAGATGTGCTCCAGGTTTATAATAAACTCTGGCTTTTGAAGACTTCGTATGAAAAAATAAAGTAACTCATTCATAATTTTTAAAAACTGATTACATATTGAAACCATATGTGGATACATTGTGCTAAATAAAATATATTATTAAGATTTTACCTATTTCCTTTTACTTTTTAATGTGGCTACTAGAAAATTTAATAGAGTCTTTACAATATAAAAGCAACTCTAATTTTCTTCATGACTTGACTTATAGAAGACTAATTTGGTCATAATAAAAATTGGCCTTTTTGTAAGTTTAAGTTCAGTTGTTTCAAGAACTATTTTTTTTTTTTTTACCAAAATAAGCATTACCTATTAATATGAAATCACCTGGATAAAAGAAATTAAAAAGAACACTATATCCACACACGGTTGTGCCATATTTAAACACTCTCAAAAGATAGATAACCTCTTAATTAGGCTTACATATTTGGAACAATAAATAAAGCATATTTTCCCAAAGACATTATACTTGCATTTCACACCCTACTTAAAGGCACATGGTCACCTAAGGAACAAGCAGAAGATACTTGACAGAAAAAAACCAGATGTACAACACATAAACTCCTAGGGCATTTACCTGATAGATATCAGATAAACTGCTGCTCCCAGAGTCACTGGCAATGCTACAGCCAGACTGACTAGAAGAAACATGAGTCACCTGTGGATGAGGGTTGTCTGTGATATGCATCTTCGTAAGATCGGCTGGAAGCTGAAGAAGAAAAATAATTTAAGATATTCTAAATATTAATTTTCACTTTTATTAGAGTTTTTGATATACTCTAACTTCTGCAACAAATTTTTGTTTTATGTACATTACTGTGCAACCTCATTTCTAACCTAAATTCTCTGTTCTTAGGAAAACTCTTTCTTAGGAAATTATAAGAACCAAATTAGTACTCTGACACTATTAGGCAAGCCTACAGTGGAAGCACAGCAAACAGTTTTCAAAACAGATTACCATTAGTAATGGCATTTCAGAGGAAAAACTTGGCCCCTATTTTTCCCAGATAAACATTATCAGCTACTTCCACTGTAAACGGTAAGAATGTTATTACACACAAACATATATGTTTATGCACACACACCGCTAATACAAAATGGTCACTAACACCAGAATAAAACAACAATACCTTGGATTAAAGTACAGCACCTTGCAGCAAGACTTAAGAATAGTAACAGCTGACTGCATTTAATATTCCAAAAACTTACTAAGCCTCTTTTCACTTAATACTGTATTAGTTTGTAGTTGGTCCCTAACAAATTTGTTAGTAATCACATGATTTAACGAATGTCTGTGCTAGGTGCGGGGATGAAACACACAGAAGGAAATGATTCTGCCGCCTCGTCTTCAATATGGCCACATTTTATCAGGGATGCAGGTTGTACAATATTATTTCATACCATAAAAATAAACTCACAAAGTGAATGCTATAGGAGTTAAGATAAAAATAAACAATTGTGCTCCACAGTACTGAAAAAAAAAAGCTTTACATAGATGGCATGGTGATATATTTTACAAATAATTTCTCAGCTATTCAGGACCATCAAGAGAAATCTATTTACTTTTTAAAAGAGGGTGTTTCCATTGCTTTAATATAGGAAAACTAATGAAACACACATAATAGTAGAAACCATACTCTCAAAGAGAAAATGGCCAAATCTAAATTATGTTATCTGAAGAGGAGTCACTATAATCATAAAAACTACACTCGAAGAAACTACATTAAGAACTTTCCCCAGTGATAATGGTGGGTTGCAATCCAGATGAATTTTATAACCAAGATAAACAGAAAAAAAAAAATGGAACACACACATATGATCTGGTTTTTGAGGTTGCTTTTCTTCTGACAGTATTTTATTACTCCTAAAGAGGATGCCAATAGACTGAGAAGGACTTCTGATAGACATTGGTCAAAAAGACAAAAGCTATATTCCAAACCCTAACAAAGAAAGGTCACACTTTGAATTGAGATCCTGAAGAATGCATTACACTCTGCGAGTGAAGTGTGATCCCAAAGTGAAATGTCACCCATTTTAGAATCATTTCAACTGATGTTGGATGAAGGTTATACAGAATTACTAGTGAAAAAAAAATCATCAGAAAAATCATCCTAGGCCTCAAATTATTTAAACAATTTTGCATACACAACATCCATTGCTCAAATAAAACCAGGCACATATTACGAGACAGAATGGCACTGATGAAAACTAGGAGAAGTAATAAACTCTAGGAACCAATGAAGAACTTTCAAATAATGGAGCTATCAGATGCAGATTAAAAAAAAAAAAAACTGTATTTAATATACGCCAGGGATTGGCAAACATTTTCTTTAAAGCAGTGGTCCCCAATCTTTTTGGCACCAGGACCGGTGCTCCTATGAGAATCTAATTCCTGATGATGATCTGAGGTGGAGCTGAGGTGGTGATGCTATTGCTGGGGAGCGGCTGTGATGAGTGTCGCTCATTTCCTGCTGTGAGGCCCAGTTCCTAACAGGCCACGGATCAGAACTGGTCTGTGGCCGGGGACTGGGGACCCCTGCTTTAAAGAACCAAAGATTACATACGTTAACTTTTTGCAAGCCACACACAGTCTCTGTGGTATACTTTTCTTTGGCTTTTTTTTTTTTTTTATAAAACCACCTTTTAAAAGTGTAAAAATCATTCTTTGCTTACAGGTCATGCAGCTCATTGGCCATATTTGGTCCAGTTTAGCAGTCCATGTTACATAGATTCACTGAGGCAAGACTAAAAATTGTAGCAAAGAAAGAAAACTAATAAATATAAAATAAAAAGTCTACAATTGAAAAATGAAATTATGGAAATAAAAAAAGTCAACATATGAACTCAATAACAGATTTGACAGATCTAGTACGAAAATCAGAAAAGTAAAGGTTGGTTGGAAAAAATATCCAGAATGAAGCATGGAGAATAGAAAGAACAAAGCTAGGTGAGAAAGGACAGGAACCACAGGAGATACAGTGAGAAGGTAACACCTGAATAACCAGAGTCACTGAAAAAACGGAGTATTTAAGACATAGTAGATGATGGCTGAGCATTTCAAAAACTGACAAAAGATACAAAGTCATAGAACAAGCAGCTTTAAAGATTATCAGTAAGATAAACAAAAACAAAACCACAGCTGTGCAAAGCAGGGTAAGACTTGAGGAAAAAAAAAAAAAAGACAAAGAGTCTTAAAGCAGTCAGGAAAAAAGATTACTTTGACAAGAGCAAAATTAAACTGATGCCTGACATTCTGACATAAATAGGGAAGTCTGAAGACAATGGAGTGATAACTCCAAAAGCCAGAATTCTATACCTAGCAAAAATAGTTCTTGAAAAGGGTAAAGGCATTTTCAGAGAAATAAAAACGAAACATGCCCCAGCAGACTTACAATGAAGGAGATTCACTGGAAGAAAGAAATAATTCCACATGGAAGTTTCTAGATGCAGGTAAAAGGAAAACCAATGCAAAAAGGAAATGTGTGAGTAAATCTACATGAATACTGACATATAAAACCATAAAATTAATGTCCCATGAAGTTTAAAGTATATATGAAACTAAAATACATTATAAAACAATATAAGTATGGAGAAGGGTAAATGAAGTTATTAAAGTGATCTAAATTCTTTGCACTCTCCATGAAACAGCAGCAAGAGACCTGATAGGTGAAGAATGCATTGCTGTAATCTCCAGTTAAAAAAAAAAGTGGGTAACTACCAACTTAAAAAGAGGGAAATATTAAATAATGAAAGGATGAAAAAAATATGTTCCATGAAAACACAAACCAAAACAAAGTTTATATAGTTATATTAATGTTAGATAAAGTAGACTGTGAGGCAGAAGAATTAGTAGAGACAAAAGGGGACATATTTCATAATGTTTGAAATTAGAAAATCTTTAAACAATAAAAATTAAAATGCTATATATCAAAACCTGTGGAATAAGCTAAAGCCATCTCAGAAGCCATTTTATAGCTCTATTATGTGTATTAAAAAAGACAGCAGAAAATCAATGAGCTTACTACAACTGTTTACAATAACTGATTACAGTAACAAAGAAACACTGACGGGAGTATATCTCAGCTCAAATATCTTCCTCCCATTTCATTTCTATAGTTCAGAAACAAAGAAAAAAATCTCCTACAGCCATGCCACCTTGAATGTGCTCAATCTCCTCTGATCTCAGAAGCTAAGCAGGGTTGGGCCTGGTTAGTACTTGTCTGATCTCAGAAGCTAAGCAGGGTCAGGCCTGGTTAGTACTTGGATGGGAGACCACCTAGGAATACCAGATGCTGTAGGTGAAGATTCCACTTCATGTTTAAAAACTTACCCTTCAAGAATAAACCCTCCACAACTTAGAATGATAACAGAAAAATGAACCCTTTAATAAGAAACTGTATAATCTGAAACTTTTTGCCTCTTACAAATCATACCCAAGCGTTAGTTCATTTAAGAGACGGGCATTCAAAGGGTTCTCTAAGTATGAAATAACATTTATGTTTAACCCTAAAAATGTTTTATAATTGCAGTTCCCCAACAAAACAGCATTCCTCAAAGATCCACTGTTAAATTCCAAGCTGCATTGTTAGCACTTGCTTTTTAACAAACATGCCGGTCTAATTAACCATTTACTAACAAACATGCCGGTCTAATTAACCATTTACTGGACAAGGAGCACGTAGTGTATATCTGATACTAGTCATAATAACAATGATAGAAAGTCATAAAGTTGGGAGATCAAAAAAGACAAGTAAAATACTAAAATAACAAATGCAACTTAGAAAGACCTCATTCTCACTGAGGGTAGAGAGCAGGGAGAGTGGTTTGCAATGAGTCCTGGGGACAATCAAGACTAAGTGTACTGAACAGGACTGATAGACACCCAGAACTGCAGTGTCCAATTCGGTAGTCCTAGTTACACACAGCTATTGAGCACTTGAAGTGCAGCTAGTCAAATTGAGACAAGTTGTATTTATAAAATACAAATTATAATTTAGTTAAAAAAACTCAATAATTACTACATTTTTATTACTTGTTAAAAAAACTTACTAGATATATTATTACATTAATTTCATCCTAATTTTTTTTTTTTAATGTGGCTACCAGAAGGTTTAAAATTGCATGTGGTTCACATTATATTTCTGTTGAACAATATATTAGGCCAGAGACTTGAATGAGCATTCAGGAAACAGTAAGCAAACCAGCATAGTTCAGAGAGGGATGTATACAGGAAGATACAGGAGATGAAAGGCCAGATGTACCACTCTCGGGTGCTTAGATCTCTTGTACTAGAAAAAAGCTACCAAAGAGTTTTAAGCAAGAAAATGGCTGGAAGAGATTTTGATTTTTAAAAAGATTATTCTGGAAACATAGAAGGTGAAATGCAAGAAAATTATACATATGAGGAACAGGAAACTTTAGTCAAGGCACAAGAAGACAGAGGCCTTATGGAATTAAAAGCAAGCCACCATAATTATAAAAGAGCTTCTAGAACCAGACGGAGTGACATTATCATAGAAGTGTCAGCTGACAGTGAGAGAGAGAAGAGAATGAGCATGCAAGCGAGCACTAAAAGTAGATTCTAAAACCTAAAAAGTAGTCTGGAGCCTGTTTTATGGAGACAGTCAAAAATTGCTCAAAAACTCTAGAGGAAATAGCTATATCTAATCAAAGTAACCTTGGGTATACACCAGTACTGTGCCCGAGGCATGTTAAACTATAGGGGAAATATGTATTCCTAACTCATTACATTTTTTTTTGTTTTGTTCAATTTATTAGGGTGACATTGCTTAATAAAGTTATATAGCTTTCAAGTGTATAATTCAATAATACGTCATCTGTATACTGCACTGTGTTCACCATCCACAGTCAGATCTTCCGTCACCACATATTGATCCCCTTTACCCTTACCTATCTCCTCCTCTCCTCCAGTAGCCACTGAACTATTGTCTGTGTCTATGAGTTATTGTTTGCTTGTCTTGGTCATTTGTTGCTTTCTGTTTTACATCCCACATATGAGTGAAACTTATTACTTTTACTAAAAGATGAGGGTTGGGGGGACACTGTTAAACAACTCAACAAATATTAAAGTTTTAAAATTCTAAGACATGTATTTCTCTCCACTTTAGTATCTTTAAAACCACAGAGCAGCTTTCAATCAATATTTTCATTTAAGAGTAAGTTTATTAAAAGTGCAGATAGACTTACTGAGGAAAGAGGAAATCAGTAGAGGAGTGCCTAGCCAGTTTGAGGACAAGGAATGAAATCAGAGAGGCTAGAGTGAACAAGGAAGAATGTAGCAGAAGATAAAGGAAGAAGAGATCATACACTGTCTAGTAAGTAATAGTGAAGACTGATTCTGAAGAAAGTCTGCCAAGGAAGAGGGAACAACCACCTGTGTCAAATGCTGGAGAAAGGTAAAGATAAGGGCCAAGAAATGACTTGTAGATTTATCTGTGTGTAAAAATGAGAATGGAAGCATTTTCTAGACCAGTGATTGAAGGAGTGCCTAAAGAAGGAAAATAGAAGCCAAAGTGGTAATACCACCTTCATACCAGTAAACAATCTCTTCAAGCAAGTGACTTTAACAGACCAGGAAGGTAAGCTCTCAACTAAGAATCACCAGAGGAAAGTCAACCCCTTGAAAGAAACTCAAAAACACTCAACTAAGAGAAGAATTTAAACTTGAAGAGCTAATAAGACAATAAGGAAAAAAAGGCATCCATAAAATAAAAACAAATTATTAAACAAGGGTGATTATGAAAATGCATCACTGAACAGATTTCAGAAATGCAATGATTAAATTTAGAATTTAAAAGATGAATAGCAGAATAACAATTTGTCACAGATGGAGAATAAATTAGTGAGCCAGAAGATCAAACTGGAAATGCAGAGAGTGAAAACAAAATATAAAAATGTTTAGAGACATTATGGACAGATCAAGAGTCCTAACACCTGGAATGATAAAAGAGTTTTCAAAAAAATAAATTTCCCACATCTGAAGATAAATGGGAATCTTTGGCTTAAGAGACTTCTTAAGTGCCAAGAA
Organism: Pteropus vampyrus; assembly: GCF_000151845.1. NCBI lineage: Eukaryota > Metazoa > Chordata > Mammalia > Chiroptera > Pteropodidae > Pteropus > Pteropus vampyrus. Next base: position 3,629,409 of record NW_011888855.1, read on the forward strand.
AGGGACACAAAATAAAATGAAAATTAGACAATCCATAGTAAAACTTCATAGCATAAAGGATAAAAAATAAAGCAGAAACAAAGCAAAACACAGCTAACTACTAATAAGAAAAACAGATTACTTAACAAAGGAACAAGAATTATAAGAAACCCAGACTTCTCATCACTGATGGTGGATGCCAGAAGACAGTACATTAACCTTCTCAAAGTGCTTAAGGGAAGAGGCTTCAGATTTATTATTTTACATACCAATAAACAATTATTTTAAGGGTTAATACAAAGTAAAGCATTTTGAACATACAAGGTCTTAAAGTTCCAGACTCTTGCTGCTAGCACCACTTATTTTACCAAGAAAATAAATGAATTCAGAAGTAATGAAATTCAAGTAGTAACATGGGAAAAATACATGAATTGATAAAATCAATAAAAATGTACTGGAAAATAAAAGTAGCAAGTATGAAAAATTAATCACAAGTTTAATGTGTTTAATCACTATCCAGAGTTAAAATTCTATCAATAGGAACATGAGAGATGGGTGAGAGGGAAGAAGACATGTACTCTATTTTAAATACTTAATTTACACAGTAAAGTATCAATCACAGAATCCTGATCAGATAATATTTGCTGGCTTTTAATGAAATCTTAGAATCTGATCTTTCAAATCCTCTTTGGCTCTTGTGTACTTGTTAAATCTTAAATCAAAAGTTGGTTACCAGTACCCCCAAGGGCTTTTTGTTGGTATTCTGAAAACAAGCCATATATCTCATTCTTAATTTTCTTTAAAGATTTTCCATCTGGTCTCATCCATTTCCCTTTTCATGTCATTTTATACCTCAGTAGAGCCACTATCAAGCATCTGTGTGGGCCCTACAGGTGGCATCTGTACTAAAGAGGCCATCCAAGCCTTACCAGATAATAGTAGAAATGAAGTATGTACCTAGGCTTCTTTCCATCTCTTTACATTTCAACCAGCTGTTTGCCAAATGGGCAGTTAACTTAAATGTCCTTCTAAAAGCTGCCTTTAAGAAAGATATGCAAAGAGCTATCTTTGGGATAAAACATATACCATGATGCTATCATAGTATTTCTCCCTTAGTCACCATCAAGAGGACAACCTTTAAACAAAGACATGATTTCAGACCATCCTAAGAAATGCCTCTATTGTGCTTGTCTCTATTCAAGAAAACTATACAGAAATCTTAATAGTCAATGTTACTTACAATTAAAGTGCTTACTCAAACATTTCGTTTTATAAAACAAAATTTAAAAAAATCATACTTCTGTTTGCTTTGAAATTTACAGAATAGGAAAGAAATCTTGAGTGGCATCAAATTCAGATCAACTTAAAGGGCTACCATGAACAATACGATTTATTAAATTATACTGTATGTTTTCCTAAAACCTAGCCTGTCCTGTTGTATAGCATTTTGTTTTTTCTGAGTTAATACGTTTGCTTTAAAATGACAAGTGTAATATATGATCTTTAAACAGTCTCAAGCTAGTAATGGTTCACTCACTACTTTGAAAGTACTTAAGAACATTATTAAAATATTTTCGTATGATTACCTTTCATGAGTATTTTCTCCGTATTATTTTACTGCTTAAGAATTAGGACCCAGTTTCCGTAAAATAATACGATTCAATAATTCATTTGATAACACTATATCAGTGAAAAGTGTTGTATAATATAAACTAGAAATTAGAATAACAGAGCTAAATACATTAACCATTTAAGGAAATGAGGCAATACATTCAAGAGTACATTCGAGTATGATTAAAGAAAAGTACAGCAATAGCCAATCACCCAAATGATGATTCAGTCTTAAGACAGTGTATGTCAGATGCATTGCATTTTAAGTCTACAGACTATTAAGAAGGTATTTTTCAAATCCTCTTAGAGGTACACTAAATATTTTAGAGATTCCTTTAATTGAAAAAAATGGCCATGAGATTGGGCTTTTCAGATTGTTTTGTACTACTTAAAGTTTAGAAAATATAACAGTACAATAAAGCTCATTTATAGTTCCAAATAGAACTTAAATTTAGTAACTAGATAATAGCAATCTCAAAGAAAATAACAATAGTTACTTACTTTGGAGGCCCATGGCTGAAGACAATTGGCATAACAGCGAACAAGAAAAGCCATTTCCTGGGCTGGAAAGGGTAGTTTCCTTTTCAAACCAGAGCCACACCGATGAGTGTGTTGACAAATTCTGTTAAGTTTCTTTTTACAAATCATACACCATTTTCAGTGTTATAAATATCAAGACAGCTTCTCCAAATCCCCTTCAAACTGAAATCAGGAGCTTACAGTAGCTTACAGATAACTGCAACAGTTTTCATCAAAATGTTCACTTTTAACAAGCAAATCACAGTAAATCAAGATGTTTATATTTCTGGCTCAGAACATACAGACATACACATGCTTCCTCAGGCACCTGGCATAGACATACACAGTAGTAACACAACAGATAATAATGTGTCAATACAAATAAGGCAACATGCACCAAATCCTGGATTCTGAGAAACCTTTCCTCTCTGTAACACAGCTTTGTCTTTTCTTCAACTTATTTCATTCTGTAAAGCAAGCACTGCAGTAATTCTTCTGCATCAGAAGCAAATCAGAACACTGTATCCTTAAGATGAAAGTTTCTTCTTTATATTCGTAACCACCAGAGGTTTAAAAAAAAAAAAAAAAAAATCAACCGTTGAGCGAATGGCAGAAGACATATGCTCTAACAGGTTTTATCCTGCAGCATGCCTGAGAATCTCCAAAATTAAAAATTTCTCTTTTCACATGAACTGTTTTCAGCTCGGCAGTATTGCTTCTTGTTCTAATGCATCACTAAGGCAGTATTGCTGATTTAAGTCTGGCTTTCTGGCTGAAAATTTACATACAATATAGTACAAAAACACTACATATTCTGCTAAAGCAAGACTATATGTTAGTGTCTTAATTCCTACTGTCCTTGCCTGTTTCACAGCAGCTCCCTAAGGAGAAGCTCCTATTGATTCTATGCTCTGCAGTAAGATGAAATATCTAATAAGAAGGAAAGAGAGTGGGAGGAGAATAGAGCTAAAAGGATGACATCACCTGTATAGAAAGCCTTCAGAAACTGCATTAGATCAATTGTCTACTCTATCTGCAGATGTAGCCCAAAGAGCAATTTATTAAAACACACACACACACACACACACACACACACACACACACGCACACGCACACACCCTTCTGTGAGACGTGTCAACAAGCTAAATTCTAGAAGAAAATATTGGCTTAAGCACCTATTTCAGTTTAAAAAATCCATTTTAATTTTTAATGCTATGCATTGATACATAGCTTTATGTAGGAAGCCATATTTCCTAATATTATTATTCAAATTTAAAACAGTATTGCCTTCCCAAGAGAAAACAATTAGCTCTGGGAAGATTCTCTTGTATCGCAAACACACATACTGCAGCCTAGTTCTCAGATGTCACATATATACATTCCCGACTACTAATTCAAGGGTTCCTGCTTGTAAAACTTCCTATTTAACAAATAGCTGTTCTGAAAGGTATAACTTTCAGGACCACTTTAAATTAACATTAAAAATATCAAATCTGGTATTAAGATTTGTATGTGAACAGTAAGCTCAAAAGGGAACAACAGAATTTTGATTTGCAAAGGAAAGCTGAAAAAAAAAAAAAAGTAAGAGGCACAACAGCCCACTTGCAGCATGCAGCACGTCTTCTGAGGAAGAATAATCTATGCAATGTGGTACTTTGACACAGCCCAATGCTCAATTCCTAGAAAGAGACCAGAAGCCAGTAAAACTCAGAAGGAATTAGAAGAAAATGTTAAAGCCTGCCTCCAAATTGAGCTTAGACTAAAAGAAAATCTCATTTTTCTATAAAAATTACAGGAAAAAACCTTAAATTTTGCCACACCCTCTCCAATCTGAAAACACAATTCCTCTAGTGCTCACCCTTATCCTTTATGCTTCTGCCACAAGGCATCTACTGCAGCTACTACCATAGTTTGCACTTAAAGTTGTAATGCTGCCTCCCAATGACCAAAGTCAGTCACAGTTTCCAATGATAAAATACAGTTAGTACGCCTCAAAGCACAAAATTATGAAAATAAAAATCAATGAACATATTAAAGTAAGAGAACTATTATGCTTTATTCACCTGACACTATTTTGAGGGGAAGAAGCTTTCAACATAAGAGAAATTATTACCTGAAAGACAGGTATTATTACAAAGGATTCCACTGACATAAAAAGAAACATCTTGTCATTGGGGGAAAAAAAGTTCTTCAATATCCTTGGGCAAAGCATGAGTCACTTTTTGAACAACACTGATGCCAATCTGAGCTATGCTGCTACTTATCAGACTAGAATTTACTTAGTGAAACGTGGTATTATTCTGAACAGACAAGTCATGCTTTTATAATATGTGATCATTAATGAATTAAGATCTCCATAAAACTTAAGAACTATTTGTTCTGCAAAAATTTTAAAAGAATACATAAAACTTGCATTTTTATTTAAAATTAAATCTCATAAATACAAATAAGCATGACTCCAGTTTTCTAAATGTAAAAAACATGGAAAATACAGGTTGATTTTCAAGCACCAATGTATTTTTTTCAACTTAATAAACTACAATGGGTTGGAATTTCAACAAGACATTAAGAATTCAAGAATAAATTAACTAAAATATAATTTTAACCACTAATTTTTTAAAATAAGAAAATGATAGTAGGCACTTTGTATGTAATGAAGTCAATCATTTCCTAAAGATAAACTTCTAAAGAGACAAGCATTTTGCACATAAATATTAGTAATATGACTAAAAAACATTTCAGTTTCAATGCCAGACATTAATTATATTCATATGTAATAACAACAGAGTAAGTTACAACCAAATAAAAAAGCAAAATCCTAATGGGTACCTTTCTCCCTTCTCATAAATCATATTGATAGCACACAAAGAAGGACCTCAAGCTGAGCAAGGGAGAGACAGCCATCCCTTAGCTGCGCTAACAAGCTGTAGACCTATTCGTGAAATGTAATCCACTAATGCCATATGTTACAACTAGTAGTAAACACCAACTCAATAAAGGAACTCTCTTCATTTTGGCCTGTAAGTGAGGATGACATAATCCTTTTCCTTGTTCTACCAATCATCTCATAGTATCTGCCATTCTAGGCAATTGTATGATGAATCTAAAACGTAAAATCTCCCTGTGCAACAATACCATGAAAGAAACAGGATAAATTCTATATTTAGCATATGAATCCATTACTACTCTGATGATATATCACATTGTTTCTCCAGAAATAATCACTTAACCTCTTATTACTGAAGGAAGAAATAAACATCATTTGAAGAGAATATTAATTTATCAAATAACCAAAAATATGTGATTAGGTGAATGAATAATTTTTCACTTCCACTACTTTTAGAATTTTATCTTGATCTCATTCCATTATCTTACCAATTCAAATGAAGTAACTGCTGCAAGGGAGAATGCCTTCCCTGATCTACACTTTGTCTAGGAATCATCAGACAGGATAACATTCCCCCTGCATACAAAATGCCACGATGCTAAGCCATACTGATGAAATCTTTAGCTTTAAAAAGAACTTCCACATACTACAAAATAAAGCAATCAATGCGTGTTGGCTTTGCAAAGCTTCAAACTATTACAAAATATTTTTATTAAAAATGTGAATGCTACATAGTTAATAATTAATATTTATGTTAACTGTATAAATTATTTCTAAACAAAAATACAGAGGAACATTTGACAACATATTGTATGGAAAGCCAAAGATGAGGTTCTGATAGATACTAACAATAACTATTTATTTTATTTCAGTAAGTAACAACCCTGAAAAGGAGAGGGAAAGGTTGTCAAGAATACAGGTAAGTTATCAGAGTATATATATTCTAAACATTATAAAAAACAAAACCCAACAATAACAAAAACCAGGTTTGTAGTGATCTCAAGCACAGTCACATTTATTCCCCGTCTGCACAGTGAAATATAATCACAACTTAGAGAAGCCAAACCAAAGGGGGTGAGTAACAAAAGAAAAATTATGCAGTTTTACAAAATAAAATAAAGCCACTCGTTTCTGTATTTTAGTTGTATTTGGTCTTTGAAATATAAACTGTTAAATGAACTGATTTATATAGTAAAAATATTTTAATCCTTTTGGAAAATGAATAAATGACACTTTACCATAATGTCAGAGGTAACATACAAGCTCTTTTAAGGGATCATAGCAAGCTTTCCCACCCCTTTCCACCTCCCCCACCTTGGTTAACTTGAACATGTGAAATGAATCTTTGCAGTTATCAGACCCTGGTTAACTCTTATTACTGGTGCCTCTCAGGAATTCCTCCTTTTAAACTGTATCTTATCTATTCCTCAGCCCTTCTGAAGGAGGGAAGCCAGTGCACCAACACCCACCCTCCTATTCTTCTGTAAAGAACAGTGTGCTTCAGCACACTTTCACCTATATCCACTAAATGATCAGCACCATGCTGTTGAAAACCCTGTCAAAGCCACCAGCAGGACACATATGCACTATGAAATATGATCCATCCTTAGGGAGTGACTGAGGAAGAAAAAGCAAAGCAAAGAGGGAGAGGGAAGCCTTCATCAGCTAAGGTGATGTAAGCTTCTATAATTAGAATCAGTGAAACCGAAGGAACAATAAAAAGGCAGCACCATGCTTTTCTACTTTCCCCTACACTGTGCAGTTGTATCAAGCATTTTTCACTCAAACACACATAAATACAAGAAAACACTTTGTATATATAGTAATCAGTCAAGTATGCTACATATTAAATGCAAACCTCAAGTACAATTAACAAAAATAAAATGCATATAATAATTAAAACAGAGCTATATATCAACATGACAAAAAAAAATCTCACTTAAAAAATTAAACTATTGAGAATACTGTTTCCATTTGTAAATTCTGGATTATATTAGAGATTACCTTTATAACACTTCTCTAATTTTAAATACTGCATTTTCTAGTGGTATAAAAGCCAAATGCGGAACAGATAACAAATCAAACTAAAAGGCAATAACAATCAGCATGAATGTGTTTGCTATTTCTGAGTAGTTACTCCCCTTTCAAGTGGATGGGTCTCGCAAATCATTACCTTAGACCACTGGTATACATTAGTGTCAGAGTTGCTTCAAACAGTCTTCAAAAAAGCTTTCTTTAGCAATTATTGCGTAAAGTGTTTCAGGTATGATAAAAATCTTCCCGATCCAGGTTCCCTGGGCAGTGGGCAGATCCAAAGGAATCAGTGTCACCTTTAAGGGAGGGAGAACTGCCCCAGACAGCTAGTGGGGCGTGTACTGCCCTCCTCCTGATATTCCTGAAGTTCATTCAGAGTGAATGATAAAGACAATTTTAAATAATGACTACTTAGAAGTTGGCAATACTTACGTAGAGCCTTAAAAATAATGTTCATACCCATAACCCAGTAATTTAACTCATTTGAATCAATCTTAAGGAAAAAGTCAGTCACAAATTTATTCATACAAGTTTTCTGTTAGAACAGAGAAAACAGGAAGCTGTGTGAGAACACTTTGTTATACTTATACAATATAATATTAACTACACTCATATAATATAATATTACTGTTAAAAGTAATGTTTCGGCAAATTTTAATTACATGAGAAGTAGAGAGCCAGGATATATAACTAAATATTCAGCACTGTCTTAATTAGTTAAAAGATCTGAATTAATCAAGATATATATTTAAAAATCTTTAGCAACACTATCTATCTCTGGTTTTGAGGATTACACTAAATTTATTTCCTTAATATTCTATATATTTTTACATTTCTATAATGAGCATTTTGTTTCACAATTTTTTAAAATTTTGCTCTAGGCAGGCACCTGTCCTACTTTGATTACAATACCAACCCTTTGCTTTTTCTCTGTCCATTTGTAGACTCGTGACCCTCTAACTAGGTACATGAACCTATCTACATTCTCCATTATTTTCCAGAAGACAAATGAGAAGCAGAATTCTAGATGTTAAACTCTCATGAATAAAAAAAAAAAAGTCCTCTTCTGTTTTTAAGGTACAAAGAACCATAACAAACACACCTGCCCAGGCGCTCTGAGTTGTAAACAGGGTGACAGGAAACAATATTGAAAAGCTGCAGACTCTCAGAGGTAGGCTCCAAATTTCTCAGTAGCTATCTGGTCAGCACTGTCTTCCATACAAATAAAATTAATAAAGGCTTCGCATACACAGAAGTGACAGAAGATTATTTATTCACTCATCCTTTCATTCTACAAGTATTTACCAAACATGAAATGTAATTGAAAACAATCAGGATCAATCAAGTCCACAAATACAAAATAAAGTTCACAATGTTGACATTTTCTTCATCAATCAGTGACTATGACTTATACAGCCTAAACTAGAAATTCTGATAGAAGATGCAATGCTTACACCTCTTCCATTTTGACTAGAATATTTGAATTATTTGCTCACTGGCACTCTGCTATGGGCTGAATATTTGTGTCCCCCACTCCCCAACTGTATGTTGAAATTTTAATCTCCAAAGTGACGGTGTCAGGAGGTGGGGCCTTTGGGAGGTTGAGTCATGAGGGCCCTGGGACATTTAAAATAAAAAGTTTGAGCTACATTTCTAACATCTGTAATTTACTTAAAATTAATACATGTATTACTAGGAAAAATATTTTATGTTCATTACAAATACTATTCACAAAAATTCTCAGAAATTTAAAATGGTACCAGTACATACGAACTCTACTATTTTCTTCCCATATCTTGGAGACTGTTTTTGCAATCTACGCTTTAAGACACTTGGGTTAAACTACTGGCTTTGCTAACTACTATCAGAAAGGTCTTCAAATCAATAATTCCAAAACCAGTCATACTCTGTCATTTAATTGGCTTCTAGCCACTCATTGTATATGGCAAAGCCACTCATTCAGAGACTTTCATACACATTTTGTAACTACTTCATCTTGTAACGTTGGGCAAAGAAATTACCTTCTTCAAAATGAGCTACTGTGATTCTATGCTATAAAAACTGAAGCGGGGGTGGGGGGAACTGGCTGATGTTTGGCTGTTCTAACTTCAAGCCAGCTTGATTTTATTTTTCCTATTTTTAATCTCCCTTTGTTCTGATTCTTCAGCTTATTTGTTTTCAGTTATCTTAATATAGTTACATATTTTGGTAAACACATCTTATATCCAGGTATAGAATAAATAATAAAGTATTTTGTAAGCATTAGGAGCAAAGATATTTTTTGAGCATTTACAATAGTGACAACAGAAAGAGAAGCTGCTGACATTACTGAAAGTTTTTCAGGGCACCAAACACTAGGCAGAGCCTTTTATATAGTTTTTCTCATTTAATCCTTTCACAAATCTATAGGTTAAATATTAAAACAGACATAGAAAGGTTATACAACTTGCCCGAAATGACACATGAACATAAGCTGATATAAGACCGGGCATTCTTTTTCTCTTTTGACAGGCAATGCTCTGAGGATATAATGATGATGGTTCACATTTTCAAGGCATGGCATTGTGATGGAAGACAGACATTTGTATAAACGACTACAATGTAGTGAAATAAATAGTCACAGATATATATATGGGATATTATGAGAATGCAGATAAGTGTACCTAACCCTTCTCCAAGGGAAAGTCATGGAATCCTCCCATGATGATGTGTAACTGAGTCTTGAAGATGATAAGGATTTTGCCAAGACGAAGAATAAAAGGGCATTCTAAGCAAAAAAAAAAAAAATGGTATAAATATGTCCCGAGATGGATGTGTTAAGTAACTTTATTGTGGTAATCACTTTGTAATGTATATGTATATCAAATCATCATGTTCTAGTCTTTAAACTTATATAATGATACATGTCAACTATATCTCAATAAAACTGAAACAAAATTTTAAAAACATGATTTCTTTAAGGATTAGCATATTTGTTTAGCATGGCTGAAAGGCAGGAAATATGCAGAAAAAAAGAGAAAAGCTGGAGAGGCTGACAAAGTCTAGACCTATGCTCTCCAACATGGTGGCTACTGGCCACATGTGGTTACTTTCATGTAAATTATTTAAAATTAAAAGTTTAAATTAAAATCCTCAGTGATACTAGCCACATTTGAAGTGTTCAACAGCCATGTGTGGCTAGTTACTGCCAATTTGGAAAGCATGGTTATAAAACATTTCATTATTGCCGAAAGTTCTACTAGACAGAACTGGTCTAGACCATGAAGGTCTGAGAAGCTAGACCATTGGAATTCCTCTGATAGATGGTTATAAAACATGAAAAGATCTGAATTTAAAAGAAGTGATGTTGTTATAGCTTCATTTAGGGCTGAAAGAGGTAAAACGAACAGGCTAATGAATAGACTAAAGGGATAGAGAGGAAGATGTATGGAATAAGGCTAGCAGTAGGGAAACCAGAGAGAAGAGAAAAACAAATCTTAAAGTCAGATAAACAAAATGTCAAGTAGGTATCTTTTAAGGAAGAGACTACGAAACACTACGATTTTTAAAAAATTTCCAAATCTCTCCAAATGAAAAAACACTGCTTTACAATGAAAGTTGGCTGGGAAGTATGAGAGATTGCTATTACAACTGTTCTGGAAAGAATGGCAATGGACACTAAGGGAATGACATGGGGAAACTGAGTGGAGGGCACACATTTTGAAACATTTGAGAAGAAGAACCTACAGACATTACTGACTGTGAATGTGCACATGTTCCAAGTATGTCAGCAATCATCTGCTATTACCATCCTCATTTTCAGATATAAAGCAACCAAAAAAGAGGCAGATCTGCTATTACCATCCTCATTTTTAGATATAAAGCAACCAAAGCGCAAAGGGTTTAAATGAAATGTCCCTATCATACAGTTAGTGAAGGAAGGATTCAAGATAAATGGCTCATCGAAATACTAGACTATTTCCACTTTAATAACCTATCCAACTCATCAAATATTGCTCCCTATCACTTTTTGGCTGTTTCTAAATATCATATATACCCTCCTCAAAGATCAAATCTCTGAAATCACTGAGAAATTTGGAGACGTTTAAATTTGTTGCAAGCTCTGATACAATACCCTAACGAGTTTCAAAAATTACTTTATAGAGGCACCCTTTTTTATATTAAAATAAAAATTTTCACTTTAAGATTATGGTTCTCCTCTTTATGCAAAGCAATGTATACAAAACCATGAAAATATTTCATAAGTGTAAACCATCTTTTTCAACTGTTCTGAGCATTTGGTTAGAAAATAAAAACACATGCAAAAATCTTTAATATTTACAAAACCTTGCAGATTGTGTGCTATTATGATAAAACAACAGCAACAAAATCTTCTGACATCTTTAAGAATTTTTTATCTTTGGCACTCTAGCAAGAAAAAGTTCATAATGGTTTGCAAATGAAAAAAAGAAAATGTCAAATTTCCACTGCTGTCTAAAAAAAAGGAATGACTCCTGATCTTTCTCCGACAGTAGAACAAAAGAAATAAAGAACCTTGTAGGAGCTATAAAACTAATTTTCTACCGGATGCTTAATTAATTACTGGATTCTCAATTAATACTAATTAAGATTTTTTGCTACAAAGTGTTCTTATCCAGACCAACTACCAATATGCAGGAATTTGGCCAGATGCATAGGTTTTACATAATTGGTGCAATTAATTAGAAATGAAAACCTCTTAATAATGCATTTTCTAAGTCGCCTGAAATATATGCCTCTTAGAAAAAAAAACAACCCTATTACTTCAAGAAATAGCAAATGTCGGAACATGATCAAAAACCTTGCTATAACCCAGTCCCATGGTTAATAAATCAGTTTTATCTAAACTGAATCAACTTAGCTCTTCCCTTTCCATGATCTGCCAAATTCCTGACAGTACTTATTAGGATAACCATCTAAAACTAGCCAATATAAGCCTTTACATGCAAAAATGCCACACTTAAAGTTATCAAATAGAAAGAATCCCAAGCAATGGGCCTACAGCTCTTTCTGGCGTACTCAGGAAACGTGCATATCCCTATGAGGACAACTTTCAGGACACATGAGGGCTAAAAGTAAATGACTCATAAGCACTAGCCACAGTTACCAAGAGAAAATATGGAATCTGTCTAAGCTTCGTGACATAACACCAAAAAAATTTAAGAAAACATACTAAAGTTGCAACTAGAATAAGCAAATCATCAAAGCACACACACGAACTATGCATAGACTCTAACTCATACAAGGAGAAAAGAACAAAATAATTATTTTAATTTAGCAGTTCTATTTCTTAGATTCTTTTCTAAAGAAAAAAAGATATGGTCATATATAACCAAAGACACTTAGCACCTTATTTTTTTTTAATTATTTTTTTATAAAGTAATTTTTTAATTTAAAGCTATAAAAATATAAATGACCAAATACTGGGAACTGAGTAAATAAATTTCAGCAATTATTATAATAGAGTACCATGACACTATTAAGAATAGTGTTGTAAAAAATGAATCCATTTAATAACATTCAAAGATGTTCACTTACAAGATTTAAAAAATTACAAGACATATCATATATTTAAGTTTTAAAAAGTCAAAAAGCTTACATATCTTTTTATATGATAAAAGCTTTATCCAAGAATATAGAAAATGTCATCAATGGTTAAATAACTGGGTTGTGTACTAACTTTTAATTTTTCAAAAACAGTCACATATTACTTGTGTAATAAGGCAAAACGTATTAGCTTAATTAGTGATGGGAAAATTTATTATAAAAAAGAAATTAAATAAGAACAGAAAATGAACTTTGTGTGGCTCTGATTGTCATAAAAACTTTTGGTACTATAGTTTGCTGTCAGATGTAGAATGTGCTGTGTTAGTGAAATTAGGCAAATGAGACTAAATCCTTTGAGCTGCCTAAAATTTAACACTTATTCTAGTACAAACTATTCTCTAAATAATTCCTTGTTCCCAACATGGAGTAAGTACATTTCTGTTTCTGACGATCAAAAGAACAAATCATATCCTCAGGAATTTTGCTGCAGTCAATCTCTAGACTGTTTTTAGATTCTGGGGGATCATGACTCCTTTGAAAACTGATAAATCCACCTGGATTTATTCTTTCTTGGATTATCCTTACTTCTTGATTCAACTAGCTTTTGTCTAAAATGAAGTTATCTACAGTTACAAAACTGAAGACTTCTGGAGAAACAGCTTATGCTCCTTCTGGTATTCCACAAGTTAATTAGTTCATCTGCTTCTTTGTCAATATTTGCATGTGAAAATACACCTTTAACACTTGCGTATGTTTCTCCAATAACACACATTATATGCATATTTGTCCCCACACCTCAAGGGCAGAAATGACATATTTTTATTTTTTTTGTATGCCTTAAAGCATTATCACAAAAAAAGCTTCAGTGAGTTTACTACCTGAATTTTCAGGACTCTAATCTATATTCCATTCAAGCAATAAAAAAGCAAGAAAATCCACAAATGTGTTTAAAAATGTATGGTAAGAATTTTTTTAGTTTTACATTATTTAAGCAGAAAAGAAAAACAAAAGAAAAACAAAACTCTCACTGGTAAGGGTATTTCTACCTGACTCAACCAAGCAGAATTTTAAAAAATTATATAAATATCTTTACCAGCTCCAAACTTTTACACAGAGCCCAAAGTGTTGACAGCGCCAAAATATATGTCAATTAAAAATACTGATATAAAAATTAAGGAAGATCAATGAAATGCTCCTAAATGTACTCACAGAAAGATAGCTGTTAATGTCCACATCATCAGTAATGGTTTGGCGCTCTCCTTTATGGTTAATTTTCCGAAACCTCCGTCGAGACTGTCTGGCAGGAATTTCTCTTTGTAGAATAGTATCTTCATTATCTTTGGAATTCTCTACCTGAAACACATGTTCACATTCCTGGTTAAACATCCAATTTTTCCATATTACTGACAGTCTATGGAGTCTTAACAAGCTCATAAGGAGGCTTCATTTACTTCTTGCAAGAAACTTTCTCAAGAAAACAGTCTGTATAATGTTCAAGATTAAAGGTGGCGTTATTATAAAGATCTGGAGACCACAATTTCCTTCCAGGAAATAGACTCTCTTGCTCACATAAACATATATCCTCTAAGTAAAGTCACTTACCAGAAAAAGAGGCTGTTAAGTACACCTACGCATTCAATAATTATAACTTCTGAGCTAGTTCAATTACAAATTGCCAGATCATACGCACATTTAGCAAACAATCAAGGTTATGATTTTGGTGAATTGGATAGTAAAACAAAAATGCTTTATCCATTATTCTTTGGTGTTCATCTCAATGTATAACTATAGCCAAAGTAAGGCTGGCATCTTTTAAGAAGGGACAACGAGCACTTATTAAAGGCTTAAAATGGGTCAGCTATGCATACACATCATACTATTTAGTTCACACAACAACCCTATAAGCAGGTATTGCTATCACTAGCTTACAATTTAAATAAGATCCAAAAAGATTAGTTAACAGTGATATCTATTGAAGGTGAGCGGGAATATAGGCCTGTCTCCAAAACTCATGCTGCTGACAGAAGACCACACTGCCTAATTACAAACTAAACCATAATTTTAAAAACTCAATTTTACAAAAGACATGTTCTAAAATATACCTTATAATTAATCTCACACCCAATAAATAACATATAATTTCAGTTTTCCCTCACAACTATTTTCCTGCTAATGTCCTATCTTTTGCTAATATAAAAAATTCCTTAGTCATCCAAGTGTGAAATTTCATCAACATTTCTAACTCCCCTGCTTGTCTTCCAAATCTTATCTTCAACCATTTCTTAGAACTTGTCATTCTTTTTTTATAAATCACTCTCACAATGCCCTTTCTTTTATTCCTATTACTACTAACACTTATTCAAGTTTTTTAATCACTTCAGTCCTGAAATACAGCAATAGGTGATTCTGCTGCTTCAGACACGTTCCTCTCTAACTCCATCCGGCTCTTTCAGATAAATCACCTAGATAAATCATCATTACATCAGGTCTCTCGTTTGAAATGCCACGATGGACCACTAATAGTTATCAAATAAAATTTAAACTATTACATTTGACAGTCAAAGTCACATACACTCCAACCCCAAAACAGTTTTATCACTTTATCTCATACGTTGTAAGCCTGGAAAAACTGCTCCTTTATCCTCTTCACAAAATCCCTCTCACATAAAAGCTCTAATGAGATATGTAAAATTTCCTGATGATTTCTCAGAAAGAGTTGATGTCTAAGCTGTTCTGCTTCAGTTATGAGAGTTCAAGAGTAAGTAGCGGCCAAGTCAACATGATTATTCATAGGTCTTTATATGTAAGTAATGTATATTCTGTCTAAGTAACTTATTTCCTCAATTTGTATTAGCCAATCCATTCTATCTTCACATGCTGAAACACTACCAATCATTTAAGACACATCTCAATTGCCATCTATTCCATAACCACAAGAGACATTCCTTTCCACAGACATGACACGTTCACTGCATGTGCACAACCTAGAATTCTCAGAAACAGGAAACGCTCCCTACTGCCTGCAGGTCTTTGCATATGCTGCTGTAACTTCTGCCTAAAAGCCCACTCCTCTTTTGAATATCTTGGCCTCCTACACAAACTTCACGATCCAGTTCAAATAACTCCTCTGTCTCAGGAAGGTGCTACTTTTTCTATAGCACTAAGCATACTGACCATAATTATTAGATAGGGTTATCTCATTAACCAGCTAAGGGCCTGCATTATGTCGCATGTCTGCTCATTTAACATTCAAGAAGTGTGCCAAAATGGGCATTATATTCTTTCTCCTCAAATATGTTAGATCCCTGGAAATATGTATAAGTATTCGAGAAATATACAGGAAGGCAGAATGTGACTGAACATCACTCTTCTCACTCTTCTGAAAGGTAAATCCAGAAGAGACAGGGAACTGATTTCTACTCAACAACTACAGAATTTTGTGTAGGTAGCGAATACATGCTTCCTCCTTGTAATTCAATGTCCTCTTCCAAAAACTGATGAGAGAACACTGTGTTTCCTGAACCATTACACAAGCCATGTACCAGAAATGGTAAGTTATATCATTTAAGGCTCACAATGACCCTATTACATAGCTACTCTTTCAATAGATGGTAGAGTTTCACAAAACTTAAATTATTCAAACAACTGGGTAAGGTCTCAAAACCCAAGTGTGACTAAAAAGTTCATCTCCTTCATACTGCCCTATCGAGGGATAAATCAGATTATCTACTTTAGGTGAAATTCCCATTTCATGTGATTCTTAGATCTTTTATTATTCACCACTTAGTAAGCAAAGCAGAGATTTAAACAATAAAGGCTTTTCAAAATATAACAGTAAATTAAATTTAGGAGTTTCTAAGCCTCAAAATTTTGGGAAAAGTATCAAATGAAAAGCAAAACTGAGCAATGTATAAACGATTAAAGCTCCATCTGAAAAGAAGCAAAATATGAGATTAAAAAAAAAAACTTTGCAAACACATACTGAATGTGAAATGGCACAAAAGTAAGGAAGCCAAAGACCAAGAATGAAGTGAAACCAATACCAGGACATAGTCTACCAACAAAGCCCCCAAACTACCAGATGATTTTTCCACTGTGGAGAGACTGGACCCTTCACTTTGAGAGTTGTAGGAGCATGGCAGACAGGAAATAAAAGAGAATCCACCAAAGATAGAGAATCCATTGGAGGACTTATTCAGAAAGCTCATCCAAATATCTATACCCTCATTGTAAGGGGTGAGCAAGGTATAAGCCCACCCTGCAGAAGGGGACAGGAAGAAAACTTGCTTGGCACTGAGAGAACAGCAGGGAAAAAGCAATCAAACAAAAAACGTTTAACCTGAGAATTCAAAATATAAGCCATCCCTCATGCAGGTCTGCAGTTTGAATTCATAATACCTTAAAGACATAAGTAAACTTAAAGAAGTTCAGGACTAATAATGAACATGTGCAACTGGCAAAAACAAATCTAAAACTTCTTTGCAAGAATGCAACTTTAACCCAAACTTCAAAAAATTCCCACGTCTAAAGTTCAAGACATATAAACTCATGTACAAACATATCAAAAAAACCCCAACTATAAAAAAAAAACAATTATGTGAGCAAATAAGACATGATGAGCAATTATGGACAGAAAAAAACCAGAATCATACTTGCAAACATTCTAATACATTGGAAGTACGAGAACATACAAAGCAATAAAACAACAACAACAAAAACTTCAAACAAACAAACAAAAAACCTTGAAAACAAGCAGGAGATTGTAAACAGCAACCAAGCAGGTAAGGACTGACCAGAACAACAACAAAAAAAACTGCTCCCCAAATGCCCTTCCCTTCCTCCCCACTGCCAGGCTAGCAAGCAATAACAAGCACTAGCAGTCTCCATTTGGAAGAGAGAGGAGAATACTAAGAGAGATCTTGTCTGAAACACAAAAGCACAGGGAAGGCCTAAAACTGAGGGTGGAACACGAACGCTTAGGAAAATGTTCCAACAAATCAGTCCCAATCCTAACCTCGAAGTAATCTAGAGGAATTTGAAATCACTGGTGCACTGAAGGTAACCATAACAAAAAAATCCAAATCTATTTCACTTCTAATAGAAGAGGTGTCTTCATCTCCAGGCCCAAACACTGTCTATCCTCAGTCTTTATTGCTATACACACAATATCTAGCATTAAATCCAAAATAATGTCTCACATAAAAATATAAAAGGGGAAGAAAAACATCAACAATCCACTGCTGAGAGGAAGCAATCAAGAGAGCAAATCATAAAAATTAGAGATGATTCTGGATGCTGAAGCACCACAAGATTTAAAGCAACTAAGATTAATACAGTAAAGACTCAGTAGGAAAGGGGGACTATGATAGATGAAGAATTTCAGCAGACATAAGGAAAATATTTGAGTAAAATGAAAATGTGAGAAACAAAAAATGTGGTGTAGAGATGAAGAATACCTTTGATAAGCTCATTAACAGATTCAAGCCAACTGGGTCAAGAATCAATAAACTTAAAACATAGGTCAAAGGAAATTACCCAAACTAAAAAGGAGAAAATAAAAAAGAAAGTAAAAAAAGAAAAATGAATCAAATGACATATTAAAATTTAAGTAAAAAGAGAATTAGTGAATTGGGGAGAGCCAAAAAATTAACATAGTATGTAGCACCAAGTCAAGAAGAGACAGAAAATAAAAAAGAAATCTTAAGAGATACAGAGGATAGGATGAAAAGATTTAACATATATCTAAACAAATTTCAAGAAGGTGATAATAGAAAGAGGAATGAGACAATGTCAAGAGAAAATGACTATTTTTTTGATTAAAATACCCAAAGCAGCCCAACAAATCCACAGCAGGATAATTAGAAACTACAACTATAAATTCACAAAGGAATGATAAACAAAAGACTTAATACAGCCAGAGGGAAAATACAGATCAGCTATAAAGAAAGGGCAATTAGATTAATAACTGACTTCTCAAAAAACAATGGATTCCAGAAAATAGAATGTACTGACTGTGCAGAGGAAAATACATTCTTCTAAAACTGCAATCATGGCAAAGCTATCCTCAAGGAAGATGCAAAAATAAATATCTTTTCGGGCAAAAAAAAAAAAAAAGAAAAGAAAAAAGGAAAACAATATGCCCAGCTGAGATGTTAACCAACAAAATTTTATCTAAAAAACAACCTAAAGGGTGTACCTCAGACATAACACAACTGTTACCATAAGTAAAATCTTAGATGCAAGAAAAAAATTAAAAACAAAAAAATGCTAAATACAGGGTTAAATCTGAGTAACGACTGCATAAAACAATACAAGAAGGCAAAATTTATAGAATAAGTAAATAGAACTAAAATTCTGGACAATTGCAATTATATTTGGATATAGTTACCAGCATTAAACTTGCATAAGCTTCTCTACTTATTAACTTCAGTTATTTTTAAGTAAGCATATAAAAATAGCTGGAATTAGCATAAAAAATATAGACACAATATCTAAAGGAGTGTAGTAGAGGGAGGACTGCAAGAAGAGAATTTACTACAAAAGAGCAAAAAATAACAAGGGAGTAAAAAAAACTAAACAAATGCAAAGCACATAATGTGGTAAAAGTAACTCAAATCTGTCATTAATCATAACGAATGTAAATTCAAGTCTTTCTAGGTAAAAACAATCTTATACCAAATGCAGAAAGAGATAATAGTCCTCAAGTAACTAAGGCTCACAGAACTTGATACAAAAACAGAAGAGTACTAGAAATTAAAATTATAGGCTAACATCACACGCTAAGAAATAATGAATTCAGAATCTTAAACTTGGTTATCAAATTAGGCCCAGAAAAAGATAACAAATACCTCAAGACAAACTTTTACTAGGAATGCAAGAGTAGTTTAATATTAAGAAAATTTATCGATGTAAGTCATATTAAGAGATCAAAGGAGAAAAAGGTATAGATTACTGTAACAAGTGCAGGAAAAAGCTTTTGATGAATTTCAGTATCCTTTGCTGAGAAAAAATTTTAACAATATTTTTTGATACTCAAAATAATCCCTTTAAGTTATTATGAACTTCTGAGAGAATCCCAAGTTTTTGATATTTCTTTGCTTTCTGACACAAGAAATCCCAGTCAAATATATCTCCCACTCCACATACATGATTTATATATATTAACTATAATTACATATATTTAATTACCTATAATATGTATCTATACACACACACTAAACTTTAACCATACCGCCATCACTACTAAAAATAAAGACTGCTGACACTTTTCATTCTTATATCCCATGAGAAATGAACAAACAAAATACTGTCTTTTAAAGTCACCAGAAATAATAATTCTTGGTGGAATTATACCAACAATTTTATATATATTAAATTTACTTCTTTTGTCGAGATTACATTTTTTCTCCTTTTTGAATTAGTATATAAAAAAATTTAAGGCTCCAGTAGCTTTTTTTCAGGGTTTTTTTCCCTCTAGTTCCTGTTTTATTCGATTATTAGGCACAAAACAATATACCATATTTAATGGTATTTTTCAATGGGCTCTCATTAAACTTACAAGTTAACCTAAGTAAAATTAATATCTTTATGATGGTTATTCTATACTTAAGAACATGATATCTCAATTTTTATTTTTTTAGAGTATTTAAAACTAATGTCTTTGGAAATTTAACTTTATGAAGTATTTTATGTAGTTATTGTAAATGCATTTTTCTCATTAATTGACCTATTAATGTTATAGGTCAATTACTGATCCCCATAAAAAATCTGAGATTTTCATATGGATTGCACAAAATATTACACAAATTTGGAGACGAGTTATGTTATTTAGATAATCAAATTCATCTTGATTCAGTCTAGGAAGATTGTATTTTTCTAAGTACTGGTCCATTCCTTCTAGGTTATTAAATTTGGTGTTAAATACTTTTTCATAGTATTCTTTTATGATCCTTTGTATTTCTGCAATGTCAGTGGTAATTTCCCCTCTTTAATCCTGATTTTGTTCATTTGTGTCCTTTCTCTTTTCTCTTTAGTGAGTCTAGCAAGGGGTTTGTCAATTTTATTAACCTTCTGAAAGAACCAGCTCTTTGTTGTATTTATTTTTTCTATTGTTTTTTTGTTTTCAATTTCATTTATGTCTGCTCTAATTTTGATTATTTCTTTTCTTCTGCTGACTTTAGGCTTCATTTGTTCTTCCATTTCTAGTTTTTTAAGATGAAGCATTAGCCTGTGTATTTGGGCTCGTTCTTATTTTTGAGATAGGCCTGTAATGATGTGAACTTTCCTCTTATGACTGCTTTTGCCGTATCCCAAAAGTTTTGATATGTTATACTATCATTATCATTCGTTTCTATCTCTTGATCTCTCTCTTCATTTCTTCTCTGACCCAGTTATTCTTCAGTAGCATGTTGTTTAATCTACATGTATTTGTGGTTCTTCCTGATTTCTTTCTGCAGTTGACCTCTAGTTTCAAAGCATTATGATCAGAGAATATGGTTGGTATGATTTCAACCGTCTTATATTTGTTGAGGCTATCTCTGTGTCCCAGTATGTGGCCAATTCTTGAGAATGTTCCATGTGCACTAGAGAAGAATGTTTAAGCAGCTGTTTTGGGATGGAAGGCTCTATAAATGTCAATTATAACCAGTTGGTCTAATGTGTCATTTAAGGATGTGATTTCCTTACTGATTTTCTGTTTGAATGATCTGTCCATATTCAACAGTGGGGAATTTAGGTCCCCTACTACGACAGTGTTTTGGTCTGTTTCTCCCTTTAGTTCTGTTAGTAATTGCTTTATGTATTTTGGGGCTCCCTGATTGGGAGCATAGATATTAATAAGTATTATGTCTTCTTGGTGCATAATTCCCTTTATCATTATGAAGTGTCCCTCAGTATCTTTCTTTACCTTTTGTATTTTGAAATCTATTGCATCTGATATTAGTACTACTACTACTGCTTTTCTCTGAATGCCATTTGCTTGAAATATCATTTTCCATCCTTTCACACTGAGTCTATATTTGTCTTTGGAGCTGAGATATATCTCCTGGAGGCAGCATATAGTTGGGTTTTGTTTTCTGATCCATTCTGCAACCCTGTGCCTTTTTATCGGTGGGTTCAGTCCATTTACATTTAGGGGATTATTGAAATATGAGGTCTTTGTATAGCCATTTTATCTTTTGCTTTCTGGTAGCTCGGTGTTTCCAATGCTTCCTTGTCCTTGTGTTGCTGTTTTCTTTATTTTGGTTGGCTTTTGTGGGTTTTCCCTCTGGTTCTTGTTTTATGTTATATGCTTCAGCTGAATCTTGTGTGGTTACCATTACGAATAAGAATATATATACACACACACACATACACATACACACACAGTCGTCCATTTTCTTCTGTGCATGCCTTATCTCCATTCTCCTTTGCAAATCTGGATCTCTGAATCCTCCCCTTTTCAGTCATTGTTATCTCGATTTGTCCCTATATATGCTGAAAGTTCATTACTAACTTGCTATAGCAATTCTCTTATTGTTCAAGCTTATAATACCCTGTTCTTAGTAAGGGTTGCACTCCTCTGCTTCTATTTGCCTGATAGTCATTTTACTCCTAATTATGTTTTTTACTTTTTCTCATTTTGTTTTAGGTGAGCTGACCCCTTTCACTATTTCCTGTAGTGCAGGACTTGTAGTGGAGAATTCTCTCAATTTTTTTTATGTCTGGAAAGGTCTTAATTTTTCCTTCATATCTAAAGGAGAGCTTAGCTGGATACATTAATCTAGGCTGGTAGTTCCTTTCATTTAAGTTTAAATATTTGATTCCATTCCTTTCTGGCTTCTAAGGTTTGTGCTGAGAAGTCCGAAGATAATCTAATGGGTTTTCCTTTATAAGTTACCGTTTTCTTCTCCTCGGCTCCTTGAGAATTCTGCCTTTGTCGCTGATTTTTAATAATTTTAATACAATGTGTCTTGGTGAAGGCCTTTTTGGGTTGAGATAATTGAGTGTTCTGTTGACTTCTTGAATTCCAAGCTCTAGTTCATTCCTTAGATTTGGGAAATTCTCATCCACTATTTGTCTGAAAATACTTTCTAGTCCCTGCTCCTTTTCCTCCTCCTCGAGAATGCCCATTATTCTTGTCTCCTCTCCTAATGGTATCAGCTAGGTCTTGTATTTCTTTCATTATTTTTCTTTCTTCGGTTTCTCTCTTCTTCCTGCTGATTTATTTCTAGATTTCTGTCTTCGATATCGCTGATCCTTTCCTCCATTTGGTCGACTCTATTTCCCAAGCTTGCTATTTCATTTTTCAACTCTTGCAGTGTGTTTTTATCTCCAGAAGATCTAGTCTTTTCTTTTTGAGGGTTTCAGTCTGCTCATCTAGCTGTTTTTTCAATTCCTGAAATTGTTGATATGACTCGTTTCGGATCTGAGTTTTTTCAGAAGCACCATGTTGAATTCTGTCATTTAAGTTGCATATTTCTATGTATGTAAACTTATTTTCTGGAGATTTTTCTCTTCCTTTCTGAGATGTCTTGTCACCTTGGTTGTTCATGGTGTTTAATGGATTATTTTTCTGCCTGGGCATTAATGGAAATGTATTCTGCTTTTTTTTCCAAAAAAAAAAAAAAAATTTATTATGTAAAGGTCTCCCTTTAGCCTGCTGAAAAGAGGGCACTTTTCTTTTGGTTTCCAGTAGTTGGCGTCTAAGCCTCTTGGATCCCTGCCACATAAAGCCTTAATAATGCCTTTTTATTTTCTTAAAAACATTTAATCACGCTTGCTACCCTTAGTTTCAGTTCCTGTCAGTGTTAGCAACAGTTCTGGTAGCGTTTGCTCAGATTTCCCTGGTGACCTGTGGTGTTCGGTGTCAGTGGCTAGGGGTTGGGAACTGTGGCTCAGCCTTGGTTTTCCAACCATGGCCGGTAAAAATCAACTATTGTTTTTCTGCCGTCCCACTTTTCTGCTTTCTGACCTTTAGACTGGGCCCTGCTGCCAGCTGCATGTAACTCATAACTCTCTCAGGCAGGGCTATTCAGGGGAATTCCCCACATCTTTTCTCCTCCTCCTCCTCCTACAGTTAGCTCTGGTGGCTGCGAGAGGCAGCTTCTTTATTTCTCCCAGTCCACCACCTGACCCCCACCTGGTGTTCTGACCTGTGGTAGGTCTTATGCGCAGATCCCACGCTTAGATGTGCTGGTGTGCACTTTGGGTGTTTTTTGCTGAGTTTTAGATGTTCAGCTTGTTGTTTCAAGGGGAGAGACCTGGGGACGTCTCTCACTCTGTCACGTTTCTCCAGACCTCCCCTGATTACATAATATTTTAGGATTTCTAAATTCATTTTAAAAATTGATCTGTAATATTGCTTTTGTGTAATGTCCTTGTTAGGATTTGCTGTCAAAATTAAACTGGTCTCTTCCATGTTTTATGTCACTTCTCAATTTAAAAAAATTAAATTGGGCTCATAAAGAAGGAAAATTATTCAATCTTTTTTATATTTACTGTTAGACTTTATGCCTTCTTCTTCAAATGTTTGCAGAAATTTGCCAGTGAAACCATGTGGGTTTGAACTTCTAAAGGATCTATAATTACAAATTCCTTTTCTAGATATTGAATTATGTAGATTTTCCATTTACATGTGTGTGTGCCTACCAGTTTGGGTAGGCTATGTTTTTCAAGAAATTTGACTATCTAAAATTTCAAAGTTATTTACTTTAAATTTCTCATAATATCCTTTCTTTAATTATTTTAATGTTCATTAGTTCCATAATAGTGTACCCTTTCTCACTTCTGACACTGGTTATGAAACATGTTTTCTTCTTGATTATTTTGACAGAAATTTATCAATTTTATTACTCTTTTCTAAGAACTTTTGCCTTTGTTGACGCTCATGTGCCACTGATTTTCCTATTTATCATTATTATTTTGGGGGTTCTAATTTGTCACTATAGTTTGCTGCTAATTTTCTGATGTGGATACTGAACTTACTGAATGTCTGGCTTTCATCTTATGAGGTTTAAATTGCTCAGCAAGAAAGGCTTACACTGAATTTCACTTTTTGATATATCATCTTCATTCAGTTCAAAATATTTTGTCATTTTCATAGTGATTCTTCTTTTACAAGCGATTTAAAGTATACTCCTGAATTTCAAAAGCTGTATTTTTGTTCCAATTGTGTTTTTGTACCTAATTCCATGGTGATCAAAAACTACAAACTAACATTTTAAATCTTTATTTTTTTGAGATGTTTTATGTTCCAGCATACGGTGACCTTTTAAAAATATCCTGTGTATGTTTGAAAAGTAGATGTATTCTGTTGGTGATAGATGTAGTGTTCTCTATATGTCTTTGTGTGTAGATTCAAATCTTTTTCAATTTCTGGTGAATTTTCTTTGAATATAGCTTTAAATATTAGTTACTTTCCATTGAGTTTTTTTTCCCTAGGACTCCAAAATTATGAATGTTATACCTTCATTGCCTATCTTTAATTTCCACTATTTTCTCTAATACTTTTTCCCCTAACTTTGAGATATAACTGACATTTACATAACATTGTGTAAATTTAAGGTATATGATGTATTGATATGACGCACTAATATACTGAAAAATGATTACCACATCTTTAGTTAAAATCTCAATCAAGTCACGTAATTATTTCATTTTTATGGTGAGAATGTTTAAGATCTGTGGTTCTCAGTAACTGTGAAGTATAAAATATAGCATCTCTGACACTTTTTACTTCATTTTTAAATCATTTTCCTCACTTGGCTCTTTTCCCTCCTTTCTTCAATGTACCTTATTAAATTTTCATTCGAGTCTATTCTGCCTGGAGTGCCTTATAATTTATTTGTTTCTAAGATAATTTTTTCTTGGTCTTCGATTTCTTTACTGAGTTCATACTCTTTATTCCATTTTCTTTTTGCCCATTTTCTTGGTTTTCTTGATTCTATGTGTGTTTTTTTATATCTCAAATGCTTGACTGAATATACATAACTCTTTCTGGAGTACTATCATAGTTTGTCATCTTCATGGTTGTTTTTCTGGGTGGGAAGAAATTTCCCAGAGTTGGTGTGTAATTAATCTCACTTTCTTATACTGTAACAGCTATATATGGATTAATCTTCCCTTTTTACCTTTTTATGGTTAGAATTTTTTTTTTTTTTTTTACAAGAGTCCTACTTTAACAGCATTCTTTTGTCAAACACTTCGAATTCCAGATAGTTTAGGATACTTTTTTCTTTTTGTTAGCTGGTGGGAGGGGTTATAAGACCTTGATATATTTTTTAAGGCAGAATCTAATTCTTTTATTTTAGCAAAGACAGCAGAGACAAAACACAGAGAAATTTGGTGGTGAGACCTTGATTTTGTGTTCACTTTTTCTTGTAGGAACCTAACTTCCCCATGTGTATTTCTTTTCTTCTTTAGCATGTAAATGCCAGAGGGAGCTTGTTTCCTTTTTACCTTTTGTCTTAACCTTGAAACTGTGCATTTGGAAGAATACTTTTGCAAATCACTCATAATTTAAAATTACTTCCCTATAGTCCCTGTTCTGATCTCTACTCCCACCCCTCACACACAATTTTAAACTTAGTGCAAAACTGGTCTTTCTGTCAGTGTAGGTCAATTTCAGGTCCATTCGATAGCTTCCATCTTCTGTTTTCTCTACATATCTGCCTGGTTGGCCTCTGCTCACCACAAAGCCTTACTGAGGGTTGGGAGTAGAGATGGGAGTGTGAGAGCTCGTGTGTTGGGAACTGGTGGATTCTGTTTTTATTTAGAATTATTTTCAAGTTTGGGCATTCTCTGTCTTCAAGTTATATGTGCACATGGTTTTTGTGTAGATACCTTTTACTAAACCTTCTTGTAGAGTTCTGCATTGTTTTTGAAGGAAATATTGCAAAACCGGTAGTTAAGTTGTTATTGTCTTTGGCTAACCAGAAAAAGTAATATTTAAAAGTTAAATTAAAATAATGACCTAGTAAAATTCTGTAAAGCAATACAGATTAAAAGATCAATAATATTGTCATGGGGAAGGTCTTTCTAATAAGCATGAGTCCAAACCAAAAGTCATAAGAGGAAAAAAAACCTATAGATCAAATACCAGAAAATTTGTTTTAGGTATTAAGTTAAAAATGATAAATCTACAGCCTCTTATAAACAAAAACTTTCATTTATTTACAAATGTAAAGCTCATATGAATAAGAATCCACATAGAAAAATGGGCAAGAGATATGAATAACAAGAAAAACAAATCCCCCATAAAGCATATGAGAATCTACACAAGTTAAAACAGGGAGATTTTCATATATATATCAAGATGACTAACATATCATGTGATCAAGAAGGTGTTCAGTAACAGGCATTCCTAATCACCAGTGGTGTTATCCAAATTTGTACAAATACATACATAATAAAACCATTTGACAGAACTTATCAAAATAGTAAATATGTACTTGTAAACATATATACACTCAGATCAAGCATTTTTATGAATTCTAAATAATTTCATGTAAAAAAACACACAGATATACCAAAGATTTATACTGGTACAAAATGTTAAATACATTTTTGTGTTTCAAAAGACAAAATAATAGTGGATAACTAAAAAAATAAAAAACAAAATAAAAAAAAAATTAAGATTCACCAATATGATGAAATGACAATAAAATCCTTCAGAAATCTCAGAAATAATCTTTATCATTTTGGGTTATTTTCTCCTATAACTCATAAAGCATTTTAAACTATGCTGATCATTAATAAAATGCAATTTTTGAATTTAAACATTACCAACCATAAATATGTATACAAATATGCAAATGACTTGATGTCATTTTTGGTAATTTAAAAAATTTTATGTATACACATGCATATTTTTGGAAACATTTGAGTATAAATTGAATAGAATGTTTCTTGACTCCAAATACATCAACATGTATTTCCTAAGAACAAAGACTAGGTGTTCATAACCACAGAAGTTATCAAAATCAGAAAATTCAGTATCTAATCTTCAGTCCATAATCGAATTTCATCAATTGTGTCAACATCATTTATAGTTATGCCTTCCTCTCCCTCCAATACTTAATAAAAGATTAAGCATTGCATTTAGCTACATTTTTTCTCTTTTAATCTGTGTATTTCCTGACAATGGAATATTTTAAGAGTACAGGCCAGTCAATTTCTAGAATGTCTTTGTTTTGTCTGATAATTCCTAAGGATTAGATTCAGGTATCCATGTCTGACAGGACTGTATCACAGAGGTGATGTTTTATCCTTCTCATTTAATCAGATCAGGAGTAGTAAAATATTAGTTTGTGTCCATATTGATGGTGGTAGCAATGATTTTTGTTACAGTGGGTATCCTCCATGTTTCCCCATCAGAAATTTGATACTTTTTCCCTTCATGAAGTTTGTGGAGAGATAACTCTGAGACTATAAGTGTTCTGTTTCTCATTAAACATTAGCCACAAGTTTTACCATTCATTAATGCTTTTCTAGCTTAACCAGTCCTTCCATATTTATTAGCTGGCATTCAGCTATCAGGAAAAACTTTCCTTTTCCCTTCCCCTTTCCCTCCTCCTATCAGTAGGACTTACAAATTCTTATACATGGGGGTACACTAATTACTATAATTTCTTATTTGGATTCCCAAATTGTCCCAGATTGGTCAACATAAATTTCTTCAATCTGAAGTTTCCTCTGTCCTTTTGCCTTGTCTCTCCAATTCTCAGATAGTTCCTTATTTTACAGGGTAGGTAATGGAAATATTTTATATTTTGTTAGGGAGGTAGGTTATAAGGGATATGCACTTGTAAACTTAATGTACACTTAAACTGTATGTATATGTGTATGTTAATACTCTAGCTAATAGTGCTTTCTATGATGTTATGGGCAAACAATTCTTAAACTACTTTATGTGTAAGTAAATATATTAATAACAGAAACCAAGTTTCTCATTGTTAGAGAAAGGACGTACAAATAAGCAAAGAGGGAAAACCAGGATAAACTCTGGGTTTTAAACATAGATAATAGAGGGTGGGGGTGGGTGTGCGTGTGTGTGTGTGCGCGCGCGCATACACTCAGACATATTTTCCAACTCTGTCCACTGACAGGCCCTAATAGCAATGAGGCACCTGGAGCAATAAAAAAAAAAAAACCAAGCAGCCAAATCTCAGTTTCTAAATAGTATTCTTTACTAAAATCAAGTAGTTTGCCTTAGAGAAAAGGCTAACTCCAGGTTTGGGACAAGGAAAGTAAAAGATTTCTCTTTAATTTAAAAAGTAATTTAGTATTTAAATATACTGAACTACACATTTAAAAATGGCTAAGATGGTAAATTTTATGTTAAGTGTATTATACCACAATAAAATAAAACAACAAAAGCTCTATGTGATCACTACAGTAAAAGCACTACTCTTTTTTCACAAAGTATGAGAAATATAAAATACATCGATGACAAATAAGAAAATCAGTATTGCCTGAGGTAATTTTCTTGCCATGTTCCTCAGTATATTTGTTTAAAAGGGAGAGTTCTGAGGCCTTAATAGATAAGCCATACCAACCCTTAAATAGACATAAAACAATAGATAGTCCAAGCCTTGAACAAACTTGAATTCAAGCATAATTCACTGAATACTTACTATACAGGCAACTCTGCTGAATTAGATATACTCTTTGCCTTTTAAATTAAAATTCAGTTGTTTTTTAGAAATATAGGACACAGAGTTCATGATAATGTAGATGATCCAGTTTGGGGAAGAGAAAACAAACTATTTGAAGATATCAGTCTGACTACAGCACCATAAAATGGAAAAGTGGTTTAGTTTTAAGCCCTGACATTAAAATGCTTCATTAAGAATTCAACCTCACTTCTCAATAGTTTAAATAAAGTCAGATGATCATCTACATGAGATGCTAGTAGGACAATGAGTCCATTCAGTATAAGCTATTTTCTAGTAAGGTCATCTCAGAACAAGGTAAATGGGAGTTATGTTCTAGATTCTTCTAATGCTAAAAAAAAAAAAGAAAGAAAGAAAGAAAAAAGTCAGATTTCCTAAAGTTATATCAACTACCTAGCTTTCTTAGGAAAAAGTAAATTATTCCTTAAGTATATTCTTAAAGTAAAACTATTAAGATCTAAACCATTTCTTACTTGGATAGAATTGTGTTTTTTCTCTTTTCCTCAAGTCAAGAGCACAGAATATGGATGTTCAAAGATTATTAACTACATTAAAGAGAAAAGAGAAAACACTTGAAAAATCAAGGTCCCTTTTTAAAGTCCTTAAATTTTCTGGTAGGAGTGGTAAAAGAAATTACCAAATTTAGAATATGTTATATATAATTACATCACGTTTCGAATTCTCTCAAGGATCAAAAAATTTAAGTCGATGAAAATGTATCAAACTTGGTAGATGGTTCTGATGCTATTTAATAAAATATTTAAACACTCATAGTAATGGAACCTCCGTGAGTATTTAAAAGCCTACTACATTTAAAGTTGAAACTGAAGCATATCAAAAAACAATTCAGCATTCTTTAAAGTTCTTACCACAATCATTTCTGAAGGCTCTAACACAAGACAATCACATCCTCTTTTTCCTCCAAACTGCTTACCAAAACTATAAAAACAGAAAAATAATTTCTTTAGCAAAGGTTATAAATAAAATATATCAATATAGGAAAAAAAACGAACAACCAAGAACACCTAGATGTTAATCAAGAAATTCTGATCCTATCACTAAAGTCTCTTTAAAACAAAACAAAACTGTCCACTTATCCAGATATAAGTGATCAACACAGTTCTATGTGAATATTATTTAAAAATTTCTGCCTTTAACTAGTCTCATATGGTAAATTAAGGTAAAAATACACCTAATATAAACCCACAATTATGGAATACTTTATAAAAGTAAATTATTATAGTATTTTGGGAGCAGTATCAGAAAACAGATATAAACAACTTTAAAAATATTCGCATTTGAATATATAAAGAAATGTAAGATATAGAAGTGATTCTTTAAAAAACAGCATTGGAGCTACTGGCTAACTTTTTGGAAAAATTAAAACTGGATGAGTACTAAAAAGAAATTGTATTTTTATATTCTTCATCTGGGAGAAATTTCTAAGCAAATCAAAAAGGAAAGGGAAAGACTGATGTTTTCATTTTAAAAGATAAACTTAAGTTTTAAAAATATACTTGCTAATCATATGAGAAAAAAGGTTAACATACTAAATATGCAGCGTGCACTTAAAATAAGTTATAAAAGCAATGTAAAATATTAGATAAATGAAAATCAAGTACTGTGGCCAATTATACAATATATAAATAAATTTTATTCTAAAAATAATCAAAGTTAAAAAATCACTAATAGTGCAAAACAAACAAAAAAATAAACTTAAAGAAATGCAAAAATCATTTGTAAAAAAAGACTATATAATTTTACTGATGGACTAGAAACAGGACTTGAATGAAAGAACTGACATAGCATGTACTTTAACAAAGAAGCTCAACGTTATAAAAATGTTATTTCTCCACAAAGTATAAGGTTATGTACGAATATAGTTTATAACAGAATTCTAATCAAAATCCAAAATGAAATTACTTTTGAATAAATATATTACTTTTTTTTCTTAAGCAGAACTGTTTTTTGTTTCCCCAAACTCTTATATCATCTAATCTATAAAACAATTAAAAGAAATTACAAATTTGCTTTCATACAAAATGGAATAAAGGTACTAGATTTACTCTTCAATCTGGAAAAACGAGAAAATCACACAAAATATATAAAATAACAGTTTCAAGACATTGAATAACAGGCATGACAGGGCTGTGATTCCTAAGAGAGGGAACTTAATTAAAAAAACTAATAATCCATTTCACTACCTACTGGCAATCTCTAGGCTACAATGCACAGGAAAAGCCTAACAGAGCCTGGCAATCTCATTAAATTGAAGAGATAGTTGTGGGGTATGGGTGATGAGAGATCATTAAAATTTACAGGCCACAGAACAGGAAAGGAGGGAGCAGCAGAGAGACAGGAAATGAGACAGAGAGAACAAGAATGTACGTGAATGGACGTGGTTCCCTAAGGGTATAGGAGCAGAAAAATACCAATCCCCTAGAGATGTTGGAGCTGTCCTGAAGTAAGTAGCACAGTGCACTCCTCGCATGTGTGATGCTGCTGTGAACAAAACTATGGTGGGGAAAAAATGTGCACGACAGTGCACGTGTGAGCACACGCACATATTTTGGTGATCTTCAGGAAGGTTGCCTTTAGTACTATGACTATATGAGAACGAACCAATTAAAAGCCAGACTGCAAAGACGACATAATACATGGAGCACTGGGCAGAGTCCTCAGAAATGTATTTCGTTAGTAATGTGATAAATTAGTCCTAAAGAAGTGCTGGACTTGCGCAAATATAAAACATATGACTCTATGTGATCAAATGGATTCCAATTTAACTAAGCGGCACATCAGAAGAAAGTCCAATACTGCCCTAAAATACAACAAAAGCTGGAACCCAGCAAGATAAAATTCACAATGTCCAACATTCAGTAAAAAACAGGCATGCAAAGAAACAGGCAAATATACTCCATAACCAAAAGAAAAACCAATCAATAAAAATAGACCCAGAACTGTCAGCAGTGAGAGAATCAATAAACATAAAGAATTGATAAAATAGCTATTATAACTAATAATTTAGTCAAGGTTGCAAGATATAAGACCAACATATGCAACAGCTCAACACTGGAAACTACAAAACACTGTTAAGAGAAATTAAAGATCAAAATTAAAAGAGTGATGCACCTTGTTCATGGTTCAAAAGAGTGAACTGCTAAGATTTCACTACTTCCCAAATTGGTCTACAGATTCACTGCATTCCCAATCAAAATCCTGTTTGTTTGTTTGGTTTTTTTATTTAACAAACTGATTCCAAAATTCATATGTAACTGCTAAGAACCTATGATAATCAAAATAATTTGGCAAAGTTGGAGGACCCATATCTTATTTTGCAATTTATTATAAAGCTACAGTCATCACAATAATGTGGTATTGGCACCAGATAGAAAAATAAATCAATGAAAATAAGTAAAAATTGGGAAATAGGCCCACAAATATATTATAAATATATTTTTAAAAATTAAATGTTAACAAAGATGCAAAGGTAATTCAGAGAAAGGAAAGTTCTGTTAACAAATGCTGGAACAACTGAATAGGCGTAGGTAAAAAGATGAAATTAGATCCATATATCAAATATAGCTTGTGAAAAAAACTAGCTCAAAGTAGATCACAGACCTAAACAGATCATAGCAAAATCTAAAACTATTGTGGACAAAAAAGGGGCTCTGTAATAAATCTGACCAAAAGCAACCTTACAGGTTGATCTGATCATAAATTCCTACCAGGGTAACTCTTGGTGGGAGTCATGCCTCAGGCCTATAAAAAGATTTACCTTTGCCTTAAGCAAGCTCTGTTCATTGTTTAAGTTAACACACCTTTTAAAGGCCTTTTTCCTCACTCCTCAGAAGCATAACTACCCTCATGAGACTACAAATCTTAACTATCCTGAAAGCCAATCCTAAGAGATTTCCCTGCCCTGTTTTCTCCCAATTTGGGTCATCTTTAGTTCCCTCTTTAATTCTAAATGTATAAAAACAAACTCCAACTGTCATTCTTGGAAGTATTTTTCAGTCTGTTGAGACTTGCTTCCAGCTGTGTCCTCTGGCTCAAATAAACTCTAATAAACCCTTATAGAAATTTTCTACAGGTTTGGACGTTCTTATGTCTCGAAACTATAAAACTCCCAGAAGGAATTACAGCAAAAAAATTCTGTGTGACCTTGAGTTAATAAAAGATTCTTACATACATAAACAAAACCACAGTCCATTAAAGAAAAAAAACTGATAAATCGAACTTCAAAATTAAGTTCTTCAACTCTTCAAATAACAATTAACAGATGGAAAACACAATCCACAGACTGGGAGGAAATATTTGCAAGTTGCACATCTGTTAATAGACTGTATACAGCATACATAAAGAACTTTTGAAAATTAAAAAAAAAATTAAACAATTATCCCTCTCCCCCTAAATAGACAAAAAAATTCAGAGATACTACACAAAAGATATACAACTGACAGACACATGAAAAGAAGCTTACCATCACTAGTCTTTAGGGAAATGTAAATTTAAACCACAGACAGATACCACCACATAACTATTACTAGTATATGCCACTTAAAAAGACTGACCTTACCAATTGTTGGTAAGGATATGATGTGGAACAACTGAAACTCAGACAACGCTGGTGAGAATATGAAATGGCATAACTTTGGAAAAGAGTATGGCACTTTCTTAAAAGGTGCTACAT
The DNA here is from genome assembly GCF_000151845.1 of Pteropus vampyrus. NCBI lineage: Eukaryota > Metazoa > Chordata > Mammalia > Chiroptera > Pteropodidae > Pteropus > Pteropus vampyrus. The sequence goes on from NW_011888855.1 coordinate 3,663,349, forward strand.
AACCTAGCAACATTTACATACATATCCAAATTAAATGAAAGTTTGTGGCTACCAGCAGACTTATAACATAGCCATTCTATTTACTTCAGAGAAATGAAAGCGAATGTCGACATAAAGACTTGTACACAATGTTCATAGGAACACTAGTCCAAAATAGTAGAAAGCAGAAAACCACCCAAACGTCCTTCAGTAGTTGAATGCTAAACAAATAGTGGTACTATCCATACAAGAGAAGCTGCAATAAAAAGGAATAAAATGCTGACACATAGCAACATAAATAAACTGCAAAATAATTTACTGAGAAGTCAGACAAAAAAAGGCTACTGTATGCTTTCCTTTATGAAAAATTCTAGAAAATGTAATCTAGTAACAAAAAGAAAAAAAAAATCAATGATTCCTGGGGACCAAGGAAGGATGAAATGAATGGTTTACAGAGGGCACAAGGACATTTTGGGGGGTGGGAGGGAGGTGATGTTTATGTTCATTATTTTTATCATGGTTGTGATTTTACGGGTATATACATATGCCAAACTTATTGGATTGTACACTTCACACATGTATAGTTTAGTTTACATCAATTAAGAAAATGAAAACGCAAGCCAAATAAGATAAAATCTATGTAATACCTGTCAGCTTGCATCATAAATGTATTAAAGATTCCTATCAAGGAATAATGAAGACAAACAACTTTGAAACAGGCAAAAAACCAAAACTTAGATACTTCACAGAAGAATATAAAAGAAGCAATGGCCAATGAGCACAAGGAAAAGTGCTTATTATCGTTATACAGCAGGAAAATAAAAATTAAAACCACTTCATAGTGACTAGAATAGCTACACGGACTGACACCACCTCATGTTGGTAACTACATAGAAAGAGAACTCTTATACACTGCTACTGGGCATCTAAAATAGTACAACCACTGGGGGACAGTTTAGCAATTTCTCATAGTTTCTCTATTAAACTTCAAGACATATTATTGAAGGGGTTCAGAATGAGCCTCCCCAAAATATGCCACTTTAGCATGTGGATTATTTTCAGCTGAAGGCTATCAAGACCAAGCAGACTCAAGAAAAACTTTTACTTCTCCCTTAATTACCTAAAAGAATTTAGATAGGGTACTTGGCCCAGAAAAAGAGTTATTACCAGAACTATTTATCTCAATGACCTATCTGTATGGCAGGACAAACATCCAAGTATTAAACATCTGCTCTTGTCATCCCATGAATTATTCATCTCTCCTTTTAAGTCCCAGACCCTACCCCATTCCTTAGTTGAGGATAGCATATAAGCTTTAACTGCTCGATTTGTCCTTGGGTTGCAATGCCTTTGTGGGGCCCCTGTACATATGTAATTTAATTTGTTTTTCTCCTGTTAATCTGTCTTATGTTAATTTGATTATTAGAAAAGACAAAGAACCTAGAAAGGTAGAAAGAAATTTTTCCTCTCCTACATTACGAAGCAACAGTAATTACAACAGTGTGGCATTCAAGCAGGGATAGACAAAATCAAATAGAACAGTTTAGGAGCCAAGAAACAGGCACACAAATATATGGATATTTGTTTTACGAAAATGGTAGTATTGAATGAAAGTCGGAAAAGGGCATATAGGAATCTAAATGAAAAACCATGCAACATTATATCATACTCAAAAATTAGTTCTAAGGAGACTATAGATCTAAATGTGAAGGGAAAACAAGTTCTAGAAAGTAATAAAGGAAAATATCCTCAGGGTCTCAGGTACAGAAATGTTTCTTAAGCGAAGATGAAAAAATGGAAAAGACAAAATTGTTCTACATTTCATGAACCTGTGTTCATGAGAATGAATAATATAAGGCACAACGTGAGGAAAAGATATTTGCAACAAAGATAATCAAGCAAGAAATTAGGTGTATATGAAGGATTTCTACATTCTGATAACAAAAGACAATGCATTAGAAAAATGGAGAACAGAATTTAAGAAGCACTTTACAAAAGAAGTTATTCAAATGTACTCACTCATCAGCCACCAATAATATGCAAATCAAAACTATAATGAGATATATATTCTCAATAGAATAGCTGAAATTAAGCCATCAAAAAAATTAAAAACGAAAAGACTGACAATACTACATATTGGTGAGGATGTGAAACAATAGGAATTCTCATTCACTGCTGGTGGGTGTGTAAATTGGTACATCTACTTTGGACTACAACTTGCAAATGAACGCTGAATATAGGCATATCTTATGAGCCAACAATTCTCTGCTAGGTATACTGTACAGAAATGTATGCACATGTGGATTGAATGTACAAGAATGTTCACAGCTACTTATAATAGCCCTAAACTACACAAACAATAAAATATTAATGAGAATAAATTAACTCTAACTACATGCAACATGAATCAATCTCATAAATACATTGGGTCAAAGAAGCTATATACAAAAGAATACTGTATGATTAAATTTATATTAAGTTTAAAAGTAAACAAAACTAGACAACAATGTTTACATGTACATATCCTCAAGCTAAAACTCTACAGATATTCAAGACTGATTAAACTTTAGGAAAATGGTGATCTTTCAGAGGAAGTAGGAGAGTTGATTTGAGAAAAGACATGCAGACTAAGGAGACATAGCCGCCTTACCTCATACCTAGAAACAAATGCAGGGAGGCAGTCAAAATGGGAAGACAAAAAAAAAAAACACGTCCCAAGAAAAAGGACAGAACAAAGCTCTAGAAAAAGAACAAAATGGAAGCAATTTACCAGATGGAGAGTTCAAGACACTGGTGATAAGGATATTCAATGAATTTAGGGAAGAGTAGAAAAGCTCAGAGCTTTAACAGAGAGAGAGAGAAAATATAAAAATGAAGACAGAAAACATAAAGAAATCAGTCAGAAATGAATATAATAACTGAAATGAAGAATACCTAAGGAAGAATCAACACATTAGATGAAGCAGAGCATACAATCAGTGATTCAGAAGATAAGGTAGCAGAAACTATGTAATCAGAACAGCAACAACAACAAAAAAAGAATCCAAAAATTTGAGCATAGTTTAAGGGGCCTCTAGGACGACATCAAGTGCAACATTCGTATCATAGGCATGCCAGGGGAGAAGAGAGAGCAAGGAATTGAAAAACTGAAGAAATAATGACAGAAAACGTCCCTAACTTGGTGAAAGAAAGAGACATACAAGCCCAGGAAGCACAGAGCCCCAAATTAGATGAACCCAAAGAGGCCCACATCAAGACACATCATAATTAAAATGCCAAAGGCTACAAAGAGAGAATCTTAAAAGCAGCAAGAGAAAAGCAATCAGTTACCTACAAAGGAGCATCTATAAAATTGTCAGCTGATTTCTCAACAGAAATTTTGCAGTCCAGAATGGACTGGCACAAAATATTCAAAATGATAAAAAGCAAGGACCTAAAACCAAGATTACTATACCCAGCAAAGCTATCATTTAGAATTGAAGGACAGATAAAGAGCTTCCCAAAAAAACAAGAAAAAGCTAAAGGTTATCACCACCAAGCCAGTATTATAAGAAATATTAAAAGGACTTAAGAAAAAAGAACAAAAATATGAATAAAAAATGGTAATAACTACATACCTATTAATAATTACTTCAGATGTAAATGGATTAAATGCTCCAGTCAAAAGACAGGGTAGATAAATGGATAAGAAAACAAGAAGAGCCTTACATGTGGTACCTAAAAGAGATTCACTTCAGATCGAAAAACACACAGACTGAGAGTAAAGAGATGGAAAATGATATTTCATGAAAATGGAAACAAAAAAAGCTGGAGTAGTAATACTTATATCAGACAAAAAGGACTTTAAAGCAAAAGACAAAGAAGGATCCAGTTATCCCACTTCTGAGTATTTATCCAAAGAAACCCAAATCACTACTTCAAAGGGACATGGGAATCCATATGTTCACTGTGCCATTATTTACAATAGACACATTATGGAGGCAACGTGGCTGTCGACACATCAATAGATGAATGGATAAAGAAGAGGTGTTAACATATACACACAATGGAATATTATTCAGCCATAAAATAGAAATCTTGCCATCTGCAACAACATGGATGACTTAGAGGGTATTGTGCTGAGTGAGACAGAGAAAGACAAATGCCATATGATTTCACTTATATGTGGAATCTAAAGAATCAAATGAACAAAACAGAAACAAACCCATAGATACAGAGAACATTTTGATGGTTACCAGATAGGAGGGGAATTGGAGGTTCAGTGAAAAAGGAGAAGAGATTAAGAAGTACAAATCAGCAGTTATAAAATAGTCATGGGGATGTAAAATATAGCATAAGGAATATAGTCAATAATATTGTAACAACAATGTATGGTGTCAGATGGGTACTAGATTTATTGGAGTGATCACTTCATAAATCATATAAATGTCTAATCACTATGTTTGTACACTTGAAATTGATACAATATTGTATGCCAACTCTTATTGAAAATTAAAAAATTATTTTAAAAAAGACATGCAGGTTGCTTCTAAGGTGCTGACAATATTTAATTTCTTGATCTGGTAGTGATCAGGCAAATATATGATTTACAGTAACTCATTAACATATACATTTAGGTTATCTGCACTTTCCCTATATATTTCACTAAAAAAGTTAAAATCATAAAACAATGTTTCTACTTGGGTCAAAAATGGGAAAACTAATTGAGAATACTTCTTAAAGTACAACTTATACTGTTTCTTTTGATTAGTACAAATTTATTACTTTGTCTAAAATATTATTTTTAAAAGTATGTCTTGAAAAATGAACAATGCCATTTAAAGGTGACTTTCCCAACCTTAATGACTAGCAGAGTGCCTGACACAAGCAAGCACTCTATAAACATTTTCTAAACAAATTAATGCCTCAGTGCTTGACATATTCTGACTGAAATGCCTGTTTCCCCCTTCACTGCCTGGCTAATCCTGTTTATCTGTGGAATCCATGTCCAAAACTGCCTCCCCAAGAAAGTTTTCTTTCCATGTCACACAACACTTAGGCCCTTTTTAAACAAAGCCATCATCCCAATCCAATGTTAAGTCAATCTTTTTTTGTTTTTTTGTCTTAATGCCTGTATCTTATATAGAGATGACAATCAATGCTTATTTGCTGAATAAATGAATACATGCATTAAATTTTATTTAAAAATCACATGTAATGAAGTCCTTGCTTTCTTGAGGTACAGCAAGATTTTACTGTGACAACTAAAAAGTGAATTAAATTCTAGAAAAAGGCTAACTTTATTTCAAAAGAAAGACATTTAAATTTCAGGCTTGATTTATTATCTCCTTTGTTTATAGTAAATTGTAAAATATATGTTACTGGTTTAAATTACATATAGAATTTCACTATAAAATAATAGGTGTATTTGGATGCTTTGGTAAAATATATGCCAACTAGAGTTTAGGAAATAAACCCCATGAAAATTCAAGGCCTTGCTCCCTCAGTGAAGTTTCTAGGAGTTCCATAATTTGAGGCATGCAGGATATTCTCTTCAAGGTGAAGTACAAGTTGATTAGGCACTATCACAACAAAGAGAGGCATAATACCTGTTTTTTTTTGTTGTTGTTTTTTTTGGGGGGGATTTTGGAGGTAACATATATCGAGTGTGAGTATGCTACTTTGACCCATCTTCAAGGTGTCCTCAAGGTTGCCAGCAAGTTTAGATTGCAGTATAAGTCACTGTACCACTGGGCTTTATAGTCCAGCATATTCAATAACTTTAGTATCTACAATAAATTGGCATGCTCTATGGAGTTTCTCACAAGCACTGATATGACAACAACAGTGTAGACTTCTATGCCTTCTTCTAAAAATTACATTACATCCTCAAATAACATCATTTCATTCAACATCATTTCATAATTATGTTGATGAGGGGGAAAAAAAAAGATTCCCGGCTGAGGTCACTGTCTGTGTGGTGTCTGCACACTATTCCCATATCTGTGTGTGTTTTTTCTGGGTACTCCAGTTTCCTCCCACATCCCACGGATGTGTATATTAATTAGCATGCCTACAGTGCCTCAATCTGAGTGAGTGAGTGTGTGTGCACACACGCACACACACACCCTGTCTTAGAAGGAAGGGCATCTTGTTCAGGATGAATTCCCACCCTTGCACCCTGAGCTGCTAGGATAGGCTCCAGCCACTCATGACTCTGAACTAGAATAAGTGGAAAATAATTATCTTACTTGTTTTTATTAATCTTTCTAAATGTATGTATAGCTCACATTTACTTCTGCGTTTAATATCAGATGTGTTTTGATTCTTTATTTAGAAGTCTGGTGATGTTTTTGTGATCAGAATTATGCCATAGGAACTTAACTCTTGTTTATATCAATTAGCCTATGGTAAAACTGGTTTTGTTATAAGTCGTTTCACTTAAAGTAGCACTTTCCAAGAATCTATCAACTTTTGAGAAACAATTCTGGCTTGCTACTGGGCATGGTAGAGGCTGAATGCCTAACTATGGGGCATCAGGTTACCATGTAGCCTGACTTCCCATCATGAAGTGCATACCTAGCCATAGGGTAGGGCATGAATAGTAGCAACCTATTATCAAATGAATATGGTATATAAGAGACCAAGTTTACCCAGGTCCAGAGTAAGTCGCATGAGGTGGCTCAGACTCCTGCAATACCAACTCCTGTTGCATTGCCTCCTCTACTGCAATCTGTGCCTATGCCTACTTGGAGAGCTCCTTATGACCAGCTGACTGAGGAGAAAATACTTGAGCCTGTTTTACAGATGAGTCTGCAAAACATGCTGGTACCACCCTAAGGTGGACAGCCCCACTTGGAGGTGACCCTGAAGTAAGGCAATGAAGGAAAATTCTCCTAGGAAACAGAACTTCGAGAAAAGTTCAAACTGGATTGAGAGAGGACCAAAATTACTGATGTAAACAGATTCATGAGCAGTTATCATTGGTTTAGTTGAATGGTCAGGGACTTAAAAGGAACAGGATTAGAAGACTGGTAACAAAGAACTCTGGGAAGAGGTATTTATTTGAAAGACTTCTTTCAGAATGGCCAGGCTTTGAAGTTATCTGCATCCCATAGGAACACCCATATGAATTCCCAAAGGGTATCTACTGAGGGGAGGCTTTTAATAATCAGGTAAACAAAATGATATGCTCTGTGGGTGTCAATAAAACTCTTTCCCCAGCCACCCCACCCCAGTGTTTGTTCAATGGGCCCATGAATGTGGCACAGATGGGAGATACACAGGGGCTCAATGTTAATGCTACTGCTGGATACCTAACCTGCTGACAGTAGAGACCAACACTGACTCTGATATGGCACCATTCCGTAAATAAAAGAACTATTAAGGATTTTATTTGTAAAAACAGTTAACAATGTTTTAGTCTGCTAAAGTCAAGAAGCACAGATTTCATCGAACCAAAGGTCAATGATGTAGGCATGATGTTAAAAATGGCAACAAAACTAAGATGTCCCATAGCATCTATCGACTAGACTGTACCTTAATACTTAAATTGAACAGTTTTGCAACTAAATTAATTTAGCTACAATTAGAAGTCTTACTTTAGAAGACCAAAAATATCAACATATTGGAAAAAAGTCACTAAAAATTGCTTTTATATCACCAAATTGTAATTTGAGGCCCCAAAATATTAAGAATTGCTGACAGAACAAATTCTCTATACATCTGACCATCTTTCCAACCGCCCTTATCTTCTTTTCTCTAATTATGGTGGTGATAATTAACAATTACTTGTAATAGTCAGGCATTGTTCTAAGAGCTTTATTAGGTATTAACTCATTTATTCCTCAAAACTAGCCTATGAAATAGGTTCCATTATTGTCCTCATTTTACAAAAGGGGAAAGAGGCAGAAAAGGATTAAAGAATTTGCCCAAGAAGTAGTAAAGCACAGACATGAACTCATGCAGTCTGGCTCTAGAGTGTCAACTTTTACAGACTTCTGTTGAGAGCTCTGAGTAGTAGCTTGCCAAAACTTCCTAAAGGCACTTAAGTACTATTATTATCCTCATTTTACAGTTAAGAAACCAAATTTGTCCAAAGTCACATAACTAGTAAGTGATAAAATCAGGATTCTAACCCAGTTTGCCTTTCTCTAAAAATCAATTTCTTAACTATTAAGGTGTATTGCCTCTTTACAATTATTAATAGCAATGAACCCAAAAACCATCAGATAAACTAGATCAAATCTTACATAAAACTAAAGATCAAATAGGAATAAGATACTCTGCCACGGTGTAAACTTAAAGATTACACTCTCAGAAATAAGAAATATCAGTTGATTCCTGCCAATTATTTCCAATTACCAACGAGTAAAGACATTTAGAAAATGTATCACCTACTGAGAGAAGATACACATCTTACATAAAATAGTTTAAGGTAAGAAATAAAATAAATAGATATAATGTTAACTTTGCCTGCCACATGCACTAAGCAGCAAATGTAAACATACCTGCAAGGAGGCAAGACCATGGAGTCTTTCATAAGCACAGATCCAGAAAGCAGGATATACCAACATCTGGCAATAGTTTCTGAACTGTTTAAAGGAAAAAGTAAATTAAAACACACATTCACATGTATACAGATTCAACACAAAATACACAGCACGAAATATATTCTAATAATATTGTAAAACATTAAAAATTAAATAATACTACTGGGAAATTTTACCTGTTGCCTAAGATTTTATACAGATCATGTTCACATGGGAAAAAGTATAATCATTATCTTAAAATATAGACTTCAATAGCATATGTTCATCAGCTTTGTCTTATTAATTATATTATTAACTTCACCTTCTTCATTTTTGTGTAGCGGATCACCACATTTGATAAAGATTAACTTAAATATTGTATAGCATCTACATATTAGAAAATCCTATTTCTGATAACTTATGTATATTAAAGACAATATTATTTGTAATTCACAGATTTATCAATGGTGCATCTTAACTTTCAACTATAATTTGGATCACGATGATTTCATTTCTTTTAAATTTTATTCTGACATTAATATATGTCTACCTAATCTCTCATTTTATTGTTTGAAGGATAAAATAAAAAGAATATCAGATGACTTAAGTCCATCAGCATTTTAGTTCACTTAAATCTCCAAAGGAAACTCAGAATCTTATTAGATGCTAGTTTATAATCCAAACTAACCTTTCTGTCTTTCTCTCAAATATCTTTATTTACCATACCTAAGGCTTCAACTGTATATGTGAAGGATTCTAATACTTATAAAACTGTATATCTGGCTGTCTACTTAACATGTCAACTTGTATGTCTAACAGGTAACTCAAATTAAACATATTCAAAATTGACCTATCATTTTCTTCAAGCTTGGATCTTTTCTAGTATTCTCTGTCCTCAATAAACAGTAGAATTCTCCATCCAGAAACCTAGGCCTCCAAACCATTCCACATAGCACCCAGGGTAAGCTTTTTGGGTTGATCCTATTGCTTACCATGAGAAGGAAATATTGTCAACTTTTCAGTGGGTGCTTTCAAGTTCTTTATATCCCTTCCTATCTTCATCAAGGGAAGATGCAAATGGCTGCAAAATTCCTACTTAAGTTGTTTAGAAATCCCACTTCCTTACTCTTTTGAATATAATTTACAAAATCAAGAGGGAACAAGATCAGTAAGGGAAAAATCTGCCCAAAATTAAGGCAGAAGAAAGTTTTAACTGGATGCCAGGACAAGCCTCCAATTTTATCTCATTTGGCCAAAGCAGTCACAATGCTGTCAGTAAATTCCACTGAAATTCAGGAAAAATCCTGAAGTTCTCTCCTACCACCAAGAGAACCATGCCAGCTTATAAATCAGAAACTGTTCAGATCTTGCAAAGAATTCCACTCTCAAGGGCATAGTTTGACAATGCAGATGATAAGCACACACAAGGAAAGTGAAACTCTTTAAGGCGGGGCCCTGCTATCTCCTTTTTCTTTGTAAGCAAATGAATCCAAGAATAATCTAGCCCAGAGAAGGGAGACATACTTAATCTTGTCAGATTTTACTCCTTCAAAGGCAATGCTCCTAAAATAAAGACCAAAAACTCTTAAGGTAGCCTCCACCTGCAACTCCAGGCTCCTCCCTCTTGCTGTGTCCTCCTCTTTGCCCATGGCACTTGAACACTCTGGTTTTTTATAAGAACTGTGCAAACAACAAAATCCAATTTTAGAACATTTCTATCATCACAAAGAGATTTCTTATGCTTTGTCTGCAGTCAATCCCTGCCTCCAATAATCTGTTCCAAACAGAACCAATAATCTGTTCTGTCTCTATAGATTTGTCTTTCTCAGACAGTTCATATGAATGGGATCACATAATATGTGGTGTTTCTATCTTCTTCCACTTAACATACTGTTTTTGAGGTCTGTCCTTGCTGGAGAGTATATAAGTACTTTATTCCTTTTTATTGCCAAATAATAATCCACTATACAAATATACAGAATTTTATTTATCTATTCATTGGACATTTTGATTGTTTCCAGTTTTAGGCTAGTACAAAAAGTACTACTAAAAGCATTTGTGTACAGTCTCTGTATCATATTTATTTTCATTTCTCTTGGGTAAATACGTAAAAGTAGAATTACTGGGTCATATGGGTAAAACTGTTTTAACTTTTAACGAAACTGCAAAACTGTTTCCTAAAGTGGCTATACCATTTAACATCCTCACAACCAATATATGAAGATTCTAGGTGTCACCATAACCTCGCCAAAAACTATTACTGTCTGCCTTTTTGACTGTAGCTATTCTAATGGGTATAAAGTGATATATCATTAATTATCATATATGGTGTTATGGTAAGGGTCTAAATTAACTTTCTGCATGTAAAAATTCAATTAACTCAGAACCATTTGTTGAAGAAACTATGCTTTCTCTATTGAAATTCTTTAGCACCTTCATCAAAAATAAACTATTTGTTGGTGGTTCCTTTTAAATCCTCAACCATGTTATAACCACACTGTGCACAGATCTTAGCTACAGGTCATTTTTAAAAAACAGAACTGTTCATAAATCTAAGGGTTTATTTCTGGGCTCTCAATTCTGTTCCAATAATCTATATAGCTATACTTTCCTTTGGTTGCACTTAAATATGTGTAACTATTTTAATTAACTCTCTCCCCCCCTCACTACACAATAAGCTCAATAAGACAAATACTGTCTTCTCACCATTCTATACCAGGGTAAGCATAATGTATAGCAGATATTTAATAACAATGAATGAATGGATCAACAAATGAATGAATGTAGCTATTAAGACCCATATGAATCATGTAAATACTTTAGAAATGATGATATATGCAATGTGCAGGTAACGAAACATGAAAGTCAATACCATTCATACATACCAGTTGAATCTATATAATAAAAGGTCACTGCTGCCAAAACTTTTAGAAGGAAAAAAGAGAAGAATGTCTTCATAATCTTGAGGAAGTGACAGATTTTAGTTCTTAACTAGACATGGAAAGCACTAATCACAAGGGGGAAAACTGAGAAAGCTGGGAATTTCTCTTCTTCGAAAGATGCCATTAATAGAAAGACACAGAGTGGGAGAGGATATATGCAACATAAGTACACAACAAAGGACCTGGATACAGAATTCAAAAGGAATTTCTACAAATCAATAGAAATAAGACAAACAACCCAATTAAAAAATGGTCAAAACCTTGAATTGAGATTTCACAAATGAACTATCCAAAAAGCCTATAAGAACATGACAATCATTCACCATCATCAGTAAGCAGAGAAATGGAAAATAAAGTCACAATGGGATAACAAAATAAATGCACATGTTAGATTCTAATGTTAGAATATCCTAAATTTGAGCATGTGCATTTCCAATAATTCTATTCCTAAGAATATGCCCAAAAGGAATGAGTAAATTAGGGCACAAGAAGACGTAAACAAAATGTTTAAAGAAACTTTATTATTCATGATAGCAAAAAACTGAAAATAACCTAAATATTTATAAATAGTGGAAAGGACAAACGAATTATCATTTTCATACAAATGTATCCTTTAAAGCAGTAAAAAAGAATGAATGCAAAAACATGGAAGAATTTCAGACATGTGTGAAGTAAAAAACGTCTGACTAAAAGACTTATCTATATGACATTCAGAGAGAGGCAAAACTAATCTACGGTGACAGAAGTCAGAACTGGATTATCTTTCCAACAGAGTTGACTAGAGCCTTCTGGAGAGCTGATATGTTCTGTATGTTCATCTGGGTAGGAGTTACACAGGTGTATATATTTATTAAACTTTGTCCCACTCTACACCTTTTGTGCACTCTATATCTGTTATACTTCACGGTTCATGAAAACATTTCAATCTGCTCTACAGAAAATGTTACAGAATCAAATGAATTTCAAAGTTAGAAGTGAAAATTTAAATATTAAAGCAATTAATTTAAGCTAATTACAGAAATACTTACCAAAATAGAATTTGATTGCCACTGTATCTCTCATAGCGTGCTCTTGCAGACATTAATCTAAAATATTAAAAAAAGTAAGTTTTAATCAGATCTACCACTAAATTTATCACTAAACTATAAGCATTTAGAAACATATACATTAAATACAACATTTTCAAAAACACAATCAGACATTAAGTGGCAACAAGTATAGTACTCTTATGTACATCCTATCATCTGTTAATTCACTTTAAATAATGTTCTTTTTTAATATAAAAAATATAGATTTGTCTGAGTCACACTAAATCCTCATGTGAAGAAGAGTTATTGGCAGAGGCATAAACAAACTATTAAGTATATAAATTTGCTTGCATTTAAAAAATACTTTTAGTATTACTAAATGCTCTCATTTTCAGTTTTCTTTTATATTTGATATATACAAACATCTAAATTATGTTTTACAGAAAACAGGATATAATAAATCCCAAACAAGTATATTTTAGCAACCTGGGCCATAAGCTAAACTTAAAGAACAGTCAGAAAAAGTGATAGATAAGCTGGTCATGGAAGGAAAACACATTTTAATTAAAATGTTAAACAAAGTTACTATAGAGCGTTACAAAACTCAAAAGTGTTTTTTACAAATATAATCACAATGATAAAAGGTAGGAGAGAAAACTTATTTACGGAATAGGAAAATGAAGTTCAAAGAGTTTATGGGTCTTGTCCATGGGCACTTAAACCAAATCCAGAATCCTGCTCCTTCTACTTTAATACAACACTACATTGCACCATGCCCATTATAAGTATGTGATATGGTAAATATCAATAGGAACTACAAAAAGAAGTTTTGTTTTCACTGGCCAGCACATACTGAACACTGTGTTTGCTTTAGATCATTACAGCTGACCCTTGAACCACACAGGTTTGAACTGCCCAGGTCCAGTTACATGTGGATTTTTTTCAATTTTAGTATATGTGCTGCTGAAGCAAACACTATACGTGGATTTATTTTCAACAAGTAAATGTATTTTCTCTTCCTTATGATTTTCTAAATAACATCTTTTTCTTTAGCTTTCTCTTTGTAAGACTACAGTATATAATATATATAACATACAAAATATGTGTTAACTGACTGCTTACATTAACAGTAAGGCTTCTAAGTAGTTACATAGGCTACTAGTAGTTACGTATTTGGGGAGTCAAAAGTTATAAGTGGATTTTCAATTGCGTGGGGTCCAGTGCCCCAACCATGAAGTTATTCAAGGGTTAACTGCATTTTCATTGAATCCTCAAAACACTAACAAAAATAATCTTATTATCCCTATTTTATGGAAGACAAAACTACAGCTTACATATTAAGACTTGCTCAAGGTCCCATGGCTAAGAAAAACTAGGTTGAGAAATGAAAATTCTACGTTTATCCTACCAAAAAAACCGAAAAGATTTAGCCGTTGCATCTATCCAAACTCATTTGAATAACTCCATAGCACATGTTCATAAACAAAGCATTACACTTACCTAAGCTGATGTTCTCTGAGGTTTGATAATATTTCCATCCCATGAAGATAAGAATAAATAGTATTTAGGTCCTGCAGAATAAAAAAGATCTGATTATTTTCCAAATAAACTTTTAAAAATGTAATGATACCCCCATAATTCTCATTTTAAGCTAACAATCATTTATGACAGAACTGTTAATAGAAATCATAAAAATCTCTGAATTATCCGATGTGAAAAGGTAGAGAACTCCCTCAACTCACACAGCAACCCCTCTTCAATATGGCTGATGGCCTCTATGCAAACAATGCCAGAAATTAAAAACTCACTGTTTCATATGAAAGTCTATTTCATTTCTAAACAGATGTAACCTTTCTTCTTCGGTGACCTCCAAGTACTTGAAAACATTTATGTTTTAAATCTGACTTTGTTGGTTTTTTCCCTCCAGATTACAGAGCCTCAGTATTTGCAGGTTCCAAATCTTTAAGCATCCTAGCTGCCCTTCTCTGGAGATGGCCCAGTTTGTCAATATCCCTCTTAAAGTATGACCCTAAAAAATCTTTTTGTAAAAGGACTCAAAGTGGTAATGATCTACCACTAAAAAAAAAAAAAAAAAAAAAATGTCCAATGAGATAATCCTGTTCACTCTGTGGAAGAGGTAGTAGGGAACCTTTCTCTAGCCCTCATTCAGATAACCAGGTATTAAAAACCCCAGAATAATACAGTATAACTTCAGCTAAGAGCAGTGGCATAGCAAAAGAAGAATGTGAGAACAGTCCCAATTACTGACACAAAAAAGCATTCTGCCACTGATGCTATGAAGAATGTTGGTGCATGGTGATTATAAACAAGTCTAAACTCTCTACATAAAATGTATCTCCTTATTCTCTTATAAGGAATAATGCCTTAATACCAAACATTGCTGTCCTGCTTTGATAGGCAACTGGCCAAGACAATTATCAGATCACAGAAAGTAGAAATGAAAAGACGCCTAAGACAACTTGCTTTCCAATAAGTTAATAAGACAACATAGGGTCAAAAACAGCAATAATCTTTGGTTCCAAAGATTACAAGTGATGGATTCAATGACCACATATCTCTGCGAAATCCTGAGAGTTAAAAAGCTTTTTGAAGTATTTTTTAAAAGGAAGAATAGATTAAAAGAGGAAACCACAGCAAATGAGACAGGTCTATAAAATTCTGGAAGACAGCAGATGGAGTAGTGATATGATAAACTGTATTTCCCAAGATGGCTACAATGATATTTCTTATCTTCTATGTTCTTTTGCAATGGGACCTTATCATTCCCCCACCAAAAATTGGAATCTGTGTGCCCTCCCCGAGGATCTGGGTTGGTCTTGTGATTTGTTCTGACCAAAAGAATATAGCAGAAATGAGACTGTGGAAATCTAAGATTCAAGTATCCTTTGAGCACCACTGCTGTGAGGAAGCCCGAGCTAGCCTCACTGACAGAGAAAAGCGACAAAGAACAGCACCAAGGCACCAGATATGTAAGTGAACCCCTTCTTAGACCAGTCCAGCTATCAGTTGAACGGAACTAAGAGAACAATCCTAGTCGAGATTCTGTGAGGCAAAAGAAACCATCTCCCAGCCAAAATCTTCTGAATTGAGATAACAGAGTCCTGGCAAAAGTCTAACTCACAGTGGGCTCACTGAGCCTGCAGACCCACCCAACAGTCTCTTTTCACTCCCTGAGTTTATAATTAGAATTTATATTAACCTCTACAAGTGAGAATAACCTCCACAATGGGTCCATGACCTATGTGGTAAAAGCTGCCATAGTGGAAAAAACCAAGTGGAAACCTCTGAAATTGCCCCATTCTCCAGAATAAGACAGTAAATAAAAGACAATTTTGTTTCCAGAGGGGCAAAGAAGAGCAGACTAGTGCCACTAGTAAAGACTTAAATTATGCAAGGGTGATGGTCCCCATTACATAGCATATATCATCTGCAGAAAGCAGATGGATCCTAAAAAATGACTGCAGACTACCAGAGACTTAACCAAATTTTAGTCCTGGTCACAGTTGTGGTTTCAGACTTACTGTTGCTGGAATTGATTAGTTAAGCTCCAGATATTGATCTGATGAATGTATTCTTTTCCATTCCAACTACAAAAGAATATCATTAGAGTGGTGGTCCTCAACTAGTACTGATTTTTCCCCCTGATGATAGAGCAATGTCTGACACATTTTGGGTTGTCGCATTTAGCGGGGAGGGGTGCTACTAGCATAAAGTGACTAGAAGCCAGAGATGCTGCTAAACATTCTATAATGTTCAGGACAAGGCCCCAAAATATAGGAATATATGGGTCAAAATGTCAATAGTTTTGAGGTTCAAACATCCTGGATTAGAGAGAACAATACCCAAAACTCAGAGGAACAGGAAGAGTTCCAGTTTACCAGGCAAAGTGGAAAATCTCATAATTCACAGTACATTTAGTGGAGTTCTCAGAAGGCTTTGAACACAGTATTGGGGCAAAATTAACCACAGACTACATAACATAGCTCAAAAAAAGGCCTGAAAGGATCAAATGATTTCCAAATTACTTGTGTCTCAGATAAAGCCAAATAACATTTATAGGAAAAAAAAAAAAATCCAGCATATAAAGAGGTAAAACTCAGTTTCTGATATTCAATCAAAACTTACCAAGTATGCAAAGAAGCGGGAAAAAATGACCCATAATGAGGAGAAATCAAAACTGACTCAGTAATTATATAGCTAATAGAACTAGTAGGAAAAGACATTGACAAACTTATTAAAACTATATTCCATATGTTCACACGGAACATATTCCACATGTTCAGGAAGATACAAAAAAGATTAAGCATATAAGAAGAGACATTTAAAAAATTCCAGACATGAAAACAATATCTGAGATGTAGAATACATTGAGTGAGACGACTAGCATATTAGACATTGCAGAAAAGATTAACAAATCTTAAGACACAAGAATAGAGATCAAAAACACAAATGAAAAAAATGGAAAAAGTTTGAACAGAGCACCAGGGAGCTATGGGACTACTTCGAGCAGCCTAACAAAAAGTCACTGTTCACTGTGGGAGAGAGAAAGAGAAAAAAAAAAAAAACTATTTAAAAATAATGGAAAATCTTTGATGAAAATTATAAGCTCACACATCATATAGCTCAATAAAACTCAAGCACAATATGAAAAAACAATACCAAAGCACATTATAATTGCTTAAAAAAATGAGAACTGTAAAAGCAATTAGAGAAAGAACAAAACTCCACAGTAACAAAGATTCTTCAAACAACACAATCCAGAGAGAAAAGAAAAAATATACATATAAACTTAGAATTCTATTCCCAGTCAACACATCTTTCAAAAAACGAAGGCAAAATATTTTTCACATATAAAGGCTGAATGAATTAATTACCAGCATACCTGCTCTACAGGAAAAAAATGTTAAAAGTACTTCATAAAGGAGGAAAACAATACCAGGTGGAAATTTGGATCTACATAAAGAAATGAAGAGAACTGAAAATGGTAACTACATGGGTAAATATAAATCTTTTTTCAAACTATTTAAAAGAAAACTGTCTAAAGCAACAAACAACAAAGACAACATATTGTGGGGTTTATAATACATGTACAAGGAAAACAAACAACACAAAGGCCAGGAGGTAAAAATAGAAGTATTCTGTTATAAAGTTCTTAAACTATAAGTGTAGTATAATATTACTTGATGGTAGATTGTGATAAGTTTAGGATGTATACTATAACCTTAATAAATCTCATAATTCGTGGATTCTATGGATTTTCTACATATATACTACCTCTTATGAATTATAGTATTAATTCTTCCTCCCAGTCTATGGGTTTTTTTGTTTGTTTTGTTTATTTTTGCCTTATTGAGCTAAGACTTTCAAAACAATGGCCAGAGTAAGTGTGACCATATACCACAAACACTGCTGCTGGGGCCCAACCCTTTAAGAGTCATCATAACATGGCCAGACATCCACAAAAGGCCTGCTCTCTGGAAATGTGCTTGTTATTTTTAGCTTCAAGACAATTTTGTTTTAGTGTCAAACAAGTTCTAAAAACTATAACATATAAATGTTATGTTATGGCAAAAAGAATTAGACCTCTTATAACTTGACCTGCGAGACAAGGATAGGCCAGTGTCGAGGAGCCACAGAATTTTTCTGAAATGCTTGACTGAATTTGTCATATAACTCTGTTCTCAAGGACGGACATCTTTGCTACATCATTGTTGATGCCATGAATAGCTAAGAATTAGGAATTCACTTTTCAATTTTAAAGTCTAAATGAGAATATAACTCACAAATTTTAAAATACATATATGGTTCTTCAGTTCTTGGTCTGAAGAGAGAGGCTGACAAAGTTTATCAACTTTAGATTCTAAAAGCCCTTCTTTAAATATCTGAAAGTGTGCCCCATTGTTTGCCTCCAATTTCCTTACTTCAGTAAGGAATTTGGCCACATGAAGTTCTCCAACAGCATCTATAAATGATAACTGAATGGACCTGAATAGAAATACTAGCATTATTTCTATCAGAGATTGGCAAACTTTCTCTACAAAGTGCCAAATAGTATATATTCTATATTTTTCTAGCCATGTGGTTTTTGTCACAACTACTTAATTTTGCCTTTGTAGCATGAAAATAACCAACAAAAAAGTAAGTAAATGAATGAGTGTGGTGGCATTCCAATAAAACTTTATTTATAGACTAGTTGGTAGGCTAATTTGGCCCCCAGACCATACTTTGCCAACTCCTAATGCAATGTGGTCAAAAATATCTACCAAGGAAGTCAAGCCATGAATGAACTCTTCTTTGGAGAGTATCACTCAGCTTATGAGTTTGGTAGAAGCTGAAAACACCAGATTTTCATCTTTCCAACCTTCCAGAAAACTAGGGCTTGGGCAAATAATCCAAGAGATACCAATAAGGCATACCCATTCCAGACTTTGAATCTAGTGATTCTGAGAAGCAAGAACTGCACAGAATCCAATTCGGCAGCTAGTGGTAGAAGCAGGGTCTCTCAACATATGCACAGTGTATAGTACAAGTGGTCAGCAGTGCAAGCTGTGGTGGTCACTACGCTCAGTGCCAGCAGCAGTAGTATCTTTACAAATCTGTGTCACAGTTGCCTACTCCAAGTCTACTTCTGTAGTATTCTCATCAATTCTGTAGCTACCCAATATTCTTTTCATAAGTTCTTTTTAAAAAACTGGCCAGAATTGGGTTCTGTTGCATCTAAGTAACAACCCTGAGAGACACTTAGACAAGGCACCCTCAGCATCATTTGGGAACTTGGTAAAAATACAAATTCTCAGGCCCCGCCTCAGACCTAGTGAATCAGAACCTCTGGGAATAGGGCCCAGTAGTGTCTGGTGTATAGGTTCTGATGCACGCTAAAGTTTGAGAACAACCAGTTTACAGGTAGGATCTATGTGACTCTTATTTGGCTGATAACCCATTAATGAGGAAGAGAAACAAGCACTGAGATGTCTAGTAAATCCTGGTCCCTTCAGTGCATCTGGTTTGAAGATCAAAAGATGCTAAGCATTCACAAAATTACAGAAAAGAACCTCCCAGAACAAAGGATGGTTTTAGTAGTAAGCTGATTCTCTCATATGGTGTGGGTGGTTATAGCATTTTGTTTACATGGGACAGCAAGTAGCTGCTAGCTGTGTAATGCTAGGTTTAGAAAGGGGTTTCCTATGGTTCCTGTATCATTATTTATCTCTGAAACAGGCTTGAGGTACCACATTATTTATTTGGCTCTTGGTATGTCCAAGACTAATAAAAACAATTATAGAAAGACAAAACAAACAAACAAAAATCCCCTGACAGAGGCATACTGGAAGTCTTACAGATATTTCCCGGTAGTAAAAAATTTAAATGCTAGATTTGAGGAAGTGTTAAGTACTTACACAGTGTGCACTTAAAGGTGCTCTCCTGAGCCTAAAAGAGGGAAGTCATGAAGAAGATGGAAAAACCAGGAAGCTGTGATATTCCAACTCAGTAACACCTGAATCAGCCACTGGTTCTGCAACTACAAATACTGCAGAAATTATCCAGAGGTATTAGAAGAACAAATACTAGTTCAAGATTATGGAATAAAATAATGGGTTTCACTTGGGCAAAAAAAGGTGAGTAAGTGGTGATGACTCAGTACTTCCTAAAACAGATCAGCCTTACCCCTCTCAGCCAGTTATGAGTGAAGGTCAGCAAACTGAAGTGGATGGGACCACTGCCATCCTACAGCTATCTTCTTATACCCTTCAGAAAGTCCATACCTAATGCATTCGTTGTATGTCTATTCTATGAATTTTTAATTTAAATGTTAAATGAAACATTAAATTCGTATTCGCAGCTCTGTATGTATGAGAAATTAATGGTCCTTTTAAGTATATACTTCTAATTAAGCAAACTGGGATTTTTATCTCCTTCCTCGATGTTATGCCAAGCGGCGTGCCACTCTCAGAATAACTCCCTCAATTTGGCTGCCATTCTACACATGCTTGGAAAACCAACCAAAACTTGGAAAACTCAAATTGAGATGCTTTAGAGCAACTCTTCATTTTGCTGTTTCTTAAAGTTTAAAACTAGTGAATTTCTTATCGATATGCTTAATTCATCACATAAAATTTTCAATACAACATTATCTAAAACACTCATTAACCAAGATACTTTGCTCATTAGCTTTTAAAACTGGAAAACAATGAATTTAACAATGAAAAATCTCTCAGGATGAGTCCTAAGGTCAGTACAGACTCAATCTCAAGATATTCTGCAGTGATAGTTCTATAATGAAAACTTATTCTGAAGAATTTTTTCAAATCATTGTTAGGACAAACGCAGCCTAACAATGTGGTTAAAAACTTGAATTCTGGAGAAAGCTCTGAGTTCAAATTCTGCCTCTATCAGTTACTAAACATGTAACATTCAATAATTTGCTTAACATTTATTATCTGTACAATAGAAACAATAAACTATTTTGGTTTGAACAGAAAATAATGCTTAAGTATGTAGCACAAGGACTATCACACAGTAAACAGTTAACAAATGTTAGTATCATTTCTCATAAAATTACAAATCAAAGATTAAATTACATTCAGCAGACTATTACAGCTTTTTAAAATATTTTGAACAACACTGCCAAGTCAACAAGACCATATATTAAACACAGAATTCTGCGGGCTATTAAAGCTATTTTAAAGATTTTCAAAAGTATCTCCAACTTCTCAAGACCATATATTAAATGTAGAATTCCATTCCCTTGGTTTTTTCACCAATGGAGGTGTAAACATATTCTACAAATGGCAATATAGAGCTAAAAAATACCACACCTGAAGCCCAGATCCTGATTTCTCAATACCATTTCCTACTAAAAGGAACTTAGATAAATGGCTGATTTCAGTACTATGGCAAGGAAAGTACAAGCCTGGAACATCTTTTTGTGCTAGAAAGTAAGGTATTAAACACTAATGGGGTAATGTCAAAAGGACATATGAGCACAGGGCTCTCACTGGCTAAATTTGGGGTAATCTAACAATCAAACAGAATGACAATATTAAAAATACAAAAATAAAAATACAAAAATAATCCTTGAATCATAGTGATCTTTTTTAAAAAAAGGAGAGGTGAGAAAAGTTTTCTATATAGAATACCAACTAATAAATGTAGAATGAATATACAGTTAGAATATTATCACTTTGTAACAGCAAAGCAATAGTTAATTAAGGCAAGGATTATCAATGAATGCTAAAACCACTAGGTGGAACATTGTTGGAAAACAAGATATTCACATACTACTCTAAAGTATCACCTTAAGGATCACTTACAACTTACAGCACTATACCTTTAACAGAGACAGAGGTGATCAAACTTAGCACCTCCAATAATGGAAAGAATTGATACTATGTGTCTTCTGATGGGACAACATAGGAAGTACAGAGCATCACCCTTGTAGTGTCTCAAGAAGATGATTTAACCCGAATCTAATCATGAGCAACCAGATGAGTCCAAATAATGATACATTCGAGAAGCCAATCTGTCAAACTCTTCAAAAAGCCATGGTGATGAAAAAAAAAAGAAGGTAGACTGTTCTAGATTAAAGAAGACTAAAGAGACATGACAATCAAACGTAATGTACCTTGACTAGATCCTAGATTGAAAAGTAAAACTACTATAAGACATCTTGGAGATTATAGTGAGGGGAGAAGTGTCATCAGGTCTACAACTTACTTTCAAGTGATTTAGCAAAATAAATACTAGAGAGGAGATAAGGCAAAATTCTTCCAATGTTTCTGTAGTTTAAAATTTTTTTTAATAGAGGGTGGGAAACACATATTTCCTGCTTTTTCCATGTGGTAACAGACATTTCTTGCTTTACTTAAATTTCAAGTCTTCATTTAACGACCTGCCTTCTTTTTTTTCCTTATCTTTTCCCATGCATCCCCAATCATCACAATGTGTTGATCTTTGCCCAGGATGCACTGCTCAACCCCAATGTTCTCTGGAAAAGCTTACCTCCTTACATCACTACACTGGAATCTCATCTTATTTTGCTATATATTTGCTTATACATTTGCCAGAAAATGTGAACTTTTTATTTGTGGATTAAAATACACTGCCTAATCAAATTATTTGAAATTAAATTTTATTAATAAAAACTCTAACACTAAAAAAATATACTGAAATTTTAATTTTTAGAGATAAAAGTTCCAAATGACATGCTTAAACGTTAGAACTCATCACGAATGATAAAGCATTAAAAGATTGAGCATCCAATTACTTATAATTTCAAAGAAAAATATAAAGTTCACCTTCTGATCCCACTACATATTATGAAGTCACTCAAGATTTGCTAATTCCAAATTACACATTCACTCTTCAATCCTTCTCTCTCTTCATTTTCTCTATAGCATTCGACTGTTGACACATTCATCATTCATTCACTACTCCCTACACAAAATTTTTCCTCCCATCCCTTCTGTAATGTTTCTCTCTGGGTTTTCATCTTAATGAAAAACAGTTAGCAATGGTTACAAGGACAGAATGTGAAACCAGAACGCCTATGTCTGAATCCTGACTCCACTGTTTCTTAACTGTGTGACCTTAGACAAGTTAATTTCACTGTGATTCTGTTTCCCTGTACAAACTTAATTCATTTTAGTGCCCTTCACTTTATTGTACCTCAAAGATTTTTTTTTTTAAACAAATTGAAGGAAAGACCCTCCACCAGCAAGAAGTTATGACTCGCTTTACTGTGATACTCACTTTATTGTAGCAGTCTGAAATTGAACCCAGAAGATCTCCAAGGCCTGTACGTATGTAAAATGTGGATGATATCTTCTTACAGAGTTTTGGAAGGATTAAATGTGGTGCATAAGGTTTTATAACAGTGACAGGCATCCAATAAGCACTGTAAGTCTTAGCCATTACTGCCTTTCTGCACCAGCTGCTCCCAAATCTCCTTTACAGTCTTCGCTGATTCCTTTAAATGTTCATAAAGTTTACGTTCCCAGAGCTGTGACATCTACCCTTTCTTCACTGGAGACCATCATCAGTAATAGCCCCCATATCCATACCTTTTACTACCATACTGTCCCTTCTTCACCTAACTCTTACATATTCCAAACTGTACTTGTCAGGATTGTCTTTTTCTAAAACAACTTGAATGACATCTACCTACCTTCTCCTACTCTCTGCTCATCTCCCCCAAAAGCCTTCCCACAAACTCCTGAGCACCTGAGATTTACAACTATCACAGTCCCTAACCACGCTGTATGTTGTGTATTGCCTATCTCCTCCCCTAAAGAAAGAACTTTAATCTTTTATCCCTGGCACTTAGAAACAGTGTTTAAAAATATTTACTACACACATATTGTAGTAAATATTTACTACACACATATTGATTCGGCAGTCTTCCTTAAAAAAATATATGTATTCAACTCTGCCTCAGAGAGTTATTTACAGAGTTCATAAATAATCCAAACTCCACTTGGCACTTGATACTCCTAAACTCTTCTAAAAAATCTACTGTGACGAAGTCTTCTCATATTAGTTGAATGCTTTTAAGAAACCCAATTAGAACAGGCTGCCATTCTCTGAAACTTATAAGTTGTAAACAGAATGGTGCTAAGAAATCATGTATCAAGCACACCTGTTCTCACTCTACATAAAACTTGAGGATTATAAACTTCCATTAAATTGACATTGCACCTTAAAGAATTTCATACAGCACAGGCAAGATTAAACAAGAAGCATTTATTTAGGAAAATGTTAGGCATTCATATAGATGTCAGTATGGAAAACAAAAGTTCAAAGCTTAAAATATAATCTAAAGTTCACCGTTCTGATGAAGAGAAGGCAGTGTTGAGCTACTGTACTGAAGAAGTCACTGATAAATCATGTAACCTGCAGCAAGACACTTTACGTCTTTGTAGTTTAGTTCCTTCATCTGTCTGTAACTCACTTCACTAGCTCCTGACCCCACCAGCTGAAGTATTTCTAGGAGTGCTACATATATGTTCACAAATACAATCTAGGCAGTGCTGCTACTTCCATTATGCACTAAATGTGCTGTCCAATGAGCCCCGCTCATCTCTGCCATATGCCAAAGCCTGAAGTCTTCCTACTGCCAAAGTTTTGGTTTATAGCATAGCAGTGAAGAATGTCTAGTAGTGGAGAAACATCAAATAGGGGCTGCTTATGCCTCCACAACCTCAAGTTCATAATAAAGTGGCTCGTTCAGTTTTTATTTACAGCCAGACCTCAGTTTACACAGGTTGGTCCAAGGTAAAACCGAGTGATAACCACGATGTTATAGAATTCACAATCACTCCTTCCCTCGCAAAGAATAAGGCTTTGCGACACAGTTAAGTTCAGCATACCTGGCTGCTCCTCCCCTTTGCAGAATTCTCAGGGAAGCTTCTCATCTCTTAGAAACAAAATCTTATGGTGTCGAAACTCCTGGATGGCCACAGTTTGTTTCAAGTTGGGAAATCTCAAAGACATGTAAAATAAGGTGACTAGAGAAGATGTGGTCTAATAAAGGCCCCATCCAGATCTAACATTCCCTCTCCATCTACTTGAGTTTACAAATAAAGGTCAAAGGGCCCCAGAAGCATAAATAAGTTTTTTTCACTCTCCAAGGAACCCTCTGAATGTGCATCTGCTGTAGAAAAGAACAACTGAATCTTTCTTCTGCCACCCTCAGAGATGTGCACAGTGACTCACTCAAAAATGTCTCTCCGTACAATGGTGCTCTTTGGACACTGCTTTAAAAACTTCTACAAGTGTACATTTAAAGACCGTTATTCTAAATTCTGACACAGATTAACAAATAATTATAAGAACACCAAATTTTACATCCTTTCAGTCTTAGCTCCTTCTTTAACTTTTGGTAACAAAAGTAAGCTCCTTTAAAATTTTTTTCTGATTGTAAATAGGCAATTATATTAATATCTAGCTGAGTATGAAAATTTTCGTCCAGCAAGCTTTAAGTCATCTGGTTAAAAACATGAAAAGTCAAAACTGGCTGGCATTCATCTCTATTTCTCTGAGACGTTTCTGGCAAATGTATTTTAAAGCCATATAAAAAAGGAGTTTCTGTTTCAAGGTATGAGTAAGTTTCCTCTATCTGTATTGCCTCTGAAGAATTGCTAGGTAAAACACATATTTTATGGTAACTGTACTTTATTCATATTTTAATAAGAGAATATTAATAGCAAAATTGGCCACTATGCCAAACTTGACCACTCTTATCCCAGAACTTCAAATATTAGATCAATAGAAATCACTACTAGAGTAAGTAGTAAGGGAACAGTATTTTACACATTCTCGTTCTTTTTAAGTCATTTACTCTACAAATATTTGGATACCTACTATGTACCAAGTACTGCATGATGGGAACTGGGAGATAAGGACAGTCACTGTCCTCAAGGGGCTCACAGTACAGCCAGAGAGACAAACATGCAAGTAATCGTAACAGTAATCACTATGGTGCAGGAAGGTAAAAGTATCTTGAGAACACAGAGGAGTGGAAATGTTAGGAAGAAAGGATGCACAATTATACAGATGAGCACTGGGGATGAGATTTCAGTGAGGAATACGAATTTGTCAAGCCAGAGGATGGCATTTCAGTTAGAGGAAATAGCAAACTCATATGTAATGGATACCACTTGAGTGTTCATTGTGACAGGCGCTTTGCTAAATGCTTTACTTAGATTATCTCATTTAGTCCACACAACAATACCTAAAAGATATGCAGTCTCAGAGAAGTTAGGTAACTTGCCTAGGGTCACTCAAATTCTCAGTGCTGGAAATCAGATTTAAAGTAGGCTTGTTCGAATGAAAATTCCACAGCTGTAAACACTGTACCATACTTTCCCATCCTATGTAGAGCATAGAGACAGGACAATATGACACCATGGACAATGTTTCTCACCTCTGTCTATATATATATATATATATATATATATATATATATATATATATATATATATATATATATATATATATATCTCAGAATTACTTAAGGAACTTTCTATAAATACCAAGACTTAACATTACAGCCCAGAAGGTTCTACTTCAAGAAATGAAGGGTGGGCCTGGTCACAAAAAAAAAATTCTGTAGGTTGAGAAATATATATAGCCTAGGTTGAGAAGTACCATGTTAAGATAGTTACAGTTAAAATGAATATGTTTGCAGGTGGGAGGTGATGAGGCTAGGATACTCGGGAGAAGATCCTGGAGGACTTTTTATCCTTCCCCTTCCCATTAGAGACCAATGCACAAACAGCACGCCTGCTGCCTTCATTTTTGGGGGGAGGGTCTTATTCTTTCTTCAATCCACTGTAACCAGGTCCTTTATTAATCAGTCTACTGAACTCATTCTGATGGAATTAATCCAAAGAATTTATCAGTCCTCACTTTTCTTGAATTCTCTATAGTGTCTGACGCTAGTGATTATAGAGTTTCTGTTCTCCTACCTCCATAATAAATTCTTTTCATTCTCTTTTGCAGTGTTTCCATCCCCCATCCCTTTAATGTTTTGTCCTTACATTCTCACTCTGCTTTTCACCCTGGGTATTCCTACCAATTCCATGACTTCACCCATAACCCATATGCAGTATACTCTCAGACCAACTCAGACACATGGCCTTGTGTAATCTGAAGCTCCAGATGCTTACTGAACATCTCTGTGTCCCCTGTAGGGAGCCTCAAACTTTTTTCAAAACTGAATTGTCTTCCCATCCTAGTTCCGCTCCTTAATAATGTACTCTTACACAATTACCCAAAGCAGAAATCTAGAAATCATCTAAACTTCTGCATAACTCTTGCACCCAGGCCAAATCTGATCCCTCTTGCACCCAGGCCAAGTCTGATCCTAACAAGCAAAAGACAGGAAGGTTTTGCAAGACTTGTCCCAATGCTGTTGCAGAGGCCTGAGAGGAACATAAGGACAGGTTGTATCTTGGCCTGAAAAGTAAGTAGCCTTTGAGGCTGAGAGGCAGTTATCCTTAGAGTAGGCTTCGGCAGAATGAGGTAGACAACCCAAAAAGGCAAACAAAACGGAGATCAGGATATAAAGGATAAGCAGATGAAGATCAAGGAGAGCCCCAAGAGAGAAGGTTCAAAGTCCAGTCCACAGGTAAAATGCGAAACCAAGGTAGCTCATAGTCCTCTTGGTTGCTGGAAAACCTGTATGATTCCACTTGAAGTTCAAAAGCAGGCAGAGCAAATTTATGGTGAAAGATGCCAAAACACTGGTCTCTTTTTGGAAATGGTATTGATTAGAAGGGGTAAAGGGGGAGTTTCTGGAGTAGTGATAACATGTATATTATGATTTGGGTGGTAGCTAAATATATTTGTAAAACTTAACCTGGCTATATACTTAAGGTAAGTG
Organism: Pteropus vampyrus; assembly: GCF_000151845.1. Lineage (NCBI taxonomy): Eukaryota > Metazoa > Chordata > Mammalia > Chiroptera > Pteropodidae > Pteropus > Pteropus vampyrus. Next base: position 3,691,211 of record NW_011888855.1, read on the forward strand.
GACTTCACTGTATTTACGGTCAATTTCAAAGTTGAAAAAGAAAAGTCTGGTGTGAAGCAGATACTTCAATTATTAGTCTCTCATTATCCTATAAGCTGCTGCGTTATCTCAGGCCTGAATAACTGCATTTGTTTCCTGAAACCAGGACCATATCTCCTGGTTTCTCGTTATTCTGATGTAATCAATGGTTTTACTTTTCACACAGAAAAGTATCCCAGTTTGGACAAAATATGTGTTCGTCCTACCTTCCTGCCTCTTGTGTAGCCCATACATCTTCAACAATGCCCACAGAATAATCTTTGTAAAACTGATCTTATTTCTAGGCTTTAAACCTTCCAGTAGTTCTTCTTTATTATAACAATGACTCCAAATCTCTGAAATGATCCAACCCTCCTAGTATATCCAGCTCTAACACTAACATCTAACACCATGTACTGCCGTCACCACCCCCAACACCCCATACACTAGCCAGTGTTTTGCAACCTTTTTATATTATCGCACTCCTTCCAAAGAGCATTTTTAGACATTTTTTCCTAATTGCTGCCTCACACCCAATTAAATACTAAGAAATAAATTTTCCCAAGTAAGGGTGAGTTTTAGAGGGTGACAAATCACATAGTAATATCTAAAATCTTTTTCACTTCCGCTAAAAAACAATGTTTGTCACTTTGGGAATGACATCACCCTCACTGGGAATGCATGCTCTCGACTGAGATAGGTGTCTCATCCCACAAATGTACCTGGCTTGCCACTTTTCATGCCTTTGCTCCTTTTGCGCTCTGCATGGAATGACCTCCCTTCTGGATATCATCCAGACAGCTATTCACAATATTTAAGAATCAATTTAATGCTCTCCAAGAAGCCTTTCCTCACCTGCTGTCTCAAAGTGCCCTGTACATACATTTGTCATTTAACATTTTACTAATGTTTTCATGTCTGTCTCTTAAGTCACCGAATAGAGACTATGTCCGATTTCCTTCTACAACCTTGGCTTTTAGTAATGTGTCTGATACATCATTTGTTAAATGAATGGATAAATTAATGTTACCATCTGGGTGAAGTAAATGTACATTTCAGTTTACCTGAGACAGTCTCTTTTTAACCTGTTATTTACCATAAATATTAACAGTACTTCTTTCATTCTCAAAATGATTTATATAACTTATATTACTTACCTATCTAGGCAGTGGGAAATAATTCTGAGCAAGAGTAGAACATGATCAGATCCGAGTATTAAGATCACTCTAGCAGTAATATGACAAATAAAATGACTCAAGAAAAAAACTCAGGAGTAAAACAGTAAGAGAGATTTAACTAGGATAGCAGAGCTGTAGAGGAAGAGGCAGAGAGAGATTCAGGACATAAAATCAACAAAGTTTAGCGGCCATTTGGATATAGAGAAAAAGATAGCGGGTAAATCAAGAGTGAAAACAAATTTCTGGATTGAGCAACTGGGGCAGTCACCAACAGAAAATTGAGGAGGAGGAATGATGACAGCTTCAATTTAGGACTGGTGATTGAAGAACCTGGAGGATAATTTAGTGCTTAGATACATGGATCTGAAGCATGTGAAAAGGGGTAAAATGGACTACACAGTCCTAACTGTCAGCCTATAAAAATTAACTGAAGTTGCCAACTCAATCTACCTAGATATACAAAATCAGCAGTTCTAATGAAGAAACGTGTTACCTTTTTGACATGAGTACTTTACAAAATTATTTCAAAATTTTGTTTTGTTCAACATATTTATTGATCATTTAATATGTGCAAAGCATGATATTAAGCACTTAGAGAAATAAACCATAAGAGAGCAATAAGGAACTCAGAGGCCAAAAAGTAAATAAATAAAAAGACAGAAAGGTTACAGAGAAAGAATGGTGTTGGATACAGACTGAACTGACAAACAGCCAAATCCAAGGTCTCGATTTTGACTGTGCATCTTTAATTTTGGTGTAAGGACTCAAAATGAATACCTTAACAGTTTTTGTTGTTTTAGAGCACTAAGTTTCCCACAGAGTCTCGAAGTCTAAAATTTTCCATTAAAAAAATCTTTGCAAAGTGGAAAAGGAAATCAGAGAACTAGCTCAGGAAAGCCAATGTTGTGGAAGCTGGATCTACAAAGTAGAAGAAATGGCCAGAAAAATAAAAACTGTGTTAGAACACAGTACTAAATCACATACTTTACAACATGTTTCTACGCTGTGTCTGGATCACTAGGATTATGCTTGAGTTGACAGTTTCATGTAAGGACAACAGACAGTTCAAAATAAAGGAACCATTAATTTTGTCCCAAAAACAGAAGAGTTCTTTATTCATTAATTATATGATACAAACATCTAATTATAAAATTATAAGACACTGGTTCTTATCTATTTGTAAATTTTTTCATATTTCTTTGTATTCAGTAGGTATTCAAGGAAAAATAAGCTGAATGAACTGTATCTCCTATTGTACACTTTATCTCTTGGCTTCCAAACCACCACGTCTCTCTTGGATTTTCTTCTACTGCACTGTTTGCTGCTACTCATACTCTGCTGGTTTCTGCTCTTTTCTTTGTAGTGATCAAATGCCCCAAGGAACTGTCTTCGGTCCTCTTCTATTCTCTATGTACACTCACTACCTTGGTAATTTCATCTAGTCTCATGACTTTAAATAATATCTATAAACTAATGACTATAAAATTTATATCACCAAACCTTCTTTCTAGAAATATAAATTTGTAAAAGCAACTCCTTACTCAACATTTCTAATAGACATCTCAAACATAACATGTTCAAAACTGAATTTCTGATTCCCGAACCCCTCCCCAAACTTACTCCTCCTGCGGCTTTCCCCATCTATCTGATAGCAGCAGCTCACGCTCTCTTTGATGGTAATTCAGGCCAAACACCTTCAAACCATGCTCGATTCCTCTCTTTCCTTCAAAGCATATATCTAACCCATTAGCAAGTTATGTTGGCTAAACCTTCAAAATATTTCCATAATTGATTACTTCTCACCACCTACATTACTATTACTTTAATCTGAGTTATGATCATCTCTTCCCTGCTTTAATGTAACAGCCTCTAAATTGACATTTCTGCTTCTTTCTACTCTTGCTCCCATGCAGTCTATTCTCAATGCAGCAAGCAGCCAGAGGATTCTTTAAAACCTACGACAGTATCATTCCTCTGCTTCAAACCTTTTGGCAGTCTCCTTTCATTCAAAATAAAAGTCAAAGAATTTACAATGGTTTAAAAAGTCTTACATGATATATACCCCATCCTGTACCACCACTGCCGCTTCTCTGACTTCATCTCTTACTACTCTCACCCTTGTTCACTCTTCTAGTCAGTCACTCAGAGCTCCTTGCTATTCCTTGAATGAACCAGACATGCTCTCACTTTAGGGCCTTTGCAGTGACTACTCTCTCTACTTGGAAAGCTCTTTCCCCATATATTCCCCTGGCTAATTAAATCACCTGCATCAAGTCTTTAATCAAAAGTCATCTCTACCAGCACACCACTGACCATCTTATTTAAATTGCAACTCAGCCTTTGTCCCTTGCTTCCAATCCCTTTATCCTACTTTTTTTTATTAGCAATTATCAGCTAACATATTACATAACTTACTTGTTTATTATATTTACCTGCCTTCTCCCCTCCCCCTTTTATTAGAATGTAAGCACTATAGCAGGCCTGTTTTGTTCAGGTGTATCCTAGTGCACAGAATAGTGCCTTAAACTGATAAGCTTTTGATAAATAATTGTGGAATATATTTATGTTAGGCCCTGAAGAGTCCACTAAAAGAATAAGGAGTTTTTGAAAACAGAAATGAACTTAGGAGAATTTCATCAAATTATTTACCGCATATAAATTATCACTAGGATACAGATTACTACTTCTTTATTAATACTTTTCTACCCCAAATTCTACACTCATTCAAAAGCACTGCCAATGAATTAAGTAGTTAACATGCTCTGCTGCTAGATGTCAGGGACTTAGTCTGGGTACTATGGGCAGTCATTTAGCAGTCCTTTAAACAATGCTGCTGTTCCAGTAAAACAAGATAAAATACTTAAAGGCACACACACTTGGCAACATAAGTTTGTGAACAGTTTAGAAATTCTTGTAAGCCTCAAAAATAGGTAATTTCAAACTAGGTAATGCTGCTATTAAAGAGAAGTAGGATTTTCTCATTAAAATGTGAATTTATCAAAGTAATATTTAAAAGTTAAACTAACCTTATACATTGCAAGGCTTGTATGCCTTCTAATGATATAAAAACCATGGCAGATTCACCTGTTCAAGGTGAACGCTTTCAATTAGCTCACAATTACCTTAAGAATTATCACAGAAAATTAAAACACATGGGATTATAAATACAGGTCTCAAAAAAGGATTTAGGAAACTGGCAGTACTTGCCTTGTTTCTTTGCAAAGATCAGGATTTCCAACAACAAAGTGTGACCTATCAAAGGTACAACTGTGGCTTGAATAATGTCATGTCACAAAAGGTCAGCCCAAAGTTACTGAGACCTACCATGAAAAACACTATAAATCTGAAAATTCGAAAAGTGATTCCAAAAGAATTAACCAAAGCTTTTCATTTTCATTTATTGCAACTTATACGCAAAAAAACAATCCAACAATCCATTCACACTGTGTTTAGTTGTTGCTTTCTGGTTTAGGAAACATACATTTAACAATATAAACGTCTCCAAATCAAGAAAAATCTTCCCAAAACATCTAAGCACTCTATAGGGTTATGCAAGGTTAACAGGTTTTAGCTATGTGCCTGAAAACTAGCCCTCAGGTCAAATGAAAATCATTTAAGCTGATGCCATATCTGCTAACCAAAAACAGCAAGTTTTGGATCCCAATATAAATACTGTAAAATTTCCCAGCGACAGTCTGAAAAAGTACCTCTAGAACTGATCTTTCAATATGCATCATCCTCCATCAGAATTCATCATCTGACTAGATGCAAAGTTTAAAACTGACTTTGAAAACTTTTTTTTAGGCACTTGTGCAGTATTTCGAGGACCTTTAAAGAGAAGTTATTTCTTAATAACATGCTGTTACACTTCACTTACAATTTCTACCTCGTTTTTCAGTCTTCCTACCCCCAGGTAAACTCACTCAGAGACCCACACTTTGCCCTGAGAAAATGATTTAGTAAATGATCCTTTCTTATCGAAAACACCAGGAAGTCACCGGCAAGGACGGGTGTGCGGGGAAGGCGGCATCACAAGCAGGAAAGGCAGTCCGTCACCCGCCCGCGAGAAGGGCCCGGGTCGGGGAACGCAGAGAACAGATATCCTGACAGCAGGTGCGAGGCTCTGACAAGAGGGCAGTCGCCGCAGGTTTCGGACGGACAGGGGTGTGCAGTCCCTTAAGGAGCGGGAAGCGCGCCGGAGTCGGCCGGCCTTACCTCGGGGGTCCGCTCGGGCGGCTTCTTCTTCAGCGCTTGCCTAGCGCCAGGGTCCACGGGTGAGTTCATGGCCGCGGCCCCGGCCCCTGTGCTCCCTAGCCTACCCTTAGCAGCACATGCGACAGCCCATTCACCCTAGGTAGGGGGTCTACAAACCCCTCTCCCAAGTAGAACTCCAAACTGCCGCGGGGAGCCGGCTCGAGCAAACAAGCCTTCGCAACGCCCGCCCAGGGCCTCAGCCCACGCGCGACTGGCCAGAGATAAGACAGCGCGGGGGAGAAGGGAGGGCGAATGCGCATGCGCAGCAGCGCGAGCACGCAAACGAACGCCCAAGGGCGTGACTCCGCGGTGACGTAACATTGGGGCGGTACAGTTAGGCCTCTTCCACTCCTTCTTGGTGAGATTTAAAGATATGTCGCGAGACCTCACCTAAATCCCTCACGGGATCCACCTCGGAGATGAGGTTTCCGCCGCTCCAGCTTCCGGTGGGGCGGCCGGAAATGCGCTTGAGGAACTGACTGAAAATGGCACGTTGAGGCAGAGCCTTGGGGAAGGCGTTCTAGTTGGAGTTGTGTTTGTACCAAACTCCGGAAGCCCGGGGCGTGGCCAGGCCCAGGCCCGACCTCCCGCTCAGCAACTCCAACGCCCCTCCCTTGGAGGACGGGCGGAAGTCGGGAAACAAGGAAGTTCATACACCCTCTTGTCTACGTTTCTTCTAATAAAACGAATCCCTTGTGGAAGAGTCCCACCGAGAAATACTTGCCCTGTCCAAGATGGACATCCTTGAGATCAGGGCAGAGAAATCAAAGCTCCACAGCCTGGAAGGGTTGGGCAGCTGCGGTGTCTGTGGCCAGCTCAGTTACCTCCGCGAAGCCAGCCTACACTCCGTTCACATAACCGAGGCCCAGAGCAGCCCTCCCTCCGTCAACCCCTTCCTCAAGCAGCAGGGCTTAGGGTTGCTTGGACTCGAGAGTGACTGCTTTTTGACTACATTTTGCATACTAGTCCCAATAGTCCCAATAGCTCTAATAAAGCCAATTTCTATTTATTTACTAGTCCACTGATAAGAAAAAGACCACTCTTCGGGCAGCCAGACACTTGCAAAAGGCTTTCCATGGTAATATCATTGACAGAATTCCAGAATGCCTACTACAAGAGCCCTTTTCACTCCTATCTCATTTGTGCACAGATGGGCTGCACTAGTCACACATTTGCTTACCAGGGAGCCACCACAGGCATGTCCTTTCCACCGAATTTTAAGCTCTCCAAGGTCTACCATCTTTAGGTACATCTTAGTATTTCTCACAGCAATAGCTCACTACATTCAAAGTGATTTACGATTATGACGTTATTTACAGTAATTTTTAAATGAGATAAAGTTATTTTAGAGTAACAAGGGAAAGAAGAGTTCAGGCTACAACATTTACCGTTTCTGGGACCTCGTAATGGCTGATGTAAGGGTTTTGTTTTCCGTTCGACGTTGAGCTTGCTCAAAGGAAGTTTACAACATAGTATTAGCACATTTCTTATCTGAGTATCGGACAAAAATCTTATCAGGGAAGTTGTGACTCAGCTATTCTGGAAAGGCAGTGGAGAGATCACGGAGAGGAATTGCAATGCCCCATTTTCATAATTTTTTAAATGTATGAACATACCCCCTCAAAGGTCTTCCCAAGATCACAAAAGTTATTCCTTCCATTCTTCTTCCTCTCCGCCACCCTTTCTCTCATTGTGTTAATTCCTAAGGCAGATACAATGCTGGCACCTCTATCCTAGGGAAAGTGGAAAGGGAGGCTTTCTTTAAGTGATCCATTCTTTAAGGATCAATTACCAGAGCCATATCGATATTTTGAAAGAGGAAAAAAGCAAGCATGATGACCATGAGCTTGAACTTCAGGGGCAAATACCTGAATTTGTGTCTTTAGTAGCTCATTTCTAGTTAAATGACTTGAAGTTATTTATTTAATATCTCCGAACTTCAATTTCTTTATCTGTAAACTGGAAATCATAAAGGAACTATTACTTTGGCATTCTTGTTAGATTACTTCAGATAATCCATGTGAAGCACTCAAGATGTTGCCTACACAATCCAAGAACTCTTCATTATTTCTATTACTTTACCTCTGGGAAGTGACTTCTCTGAAAGCAGAGATTCAAGTTTGAAGAAGTGGAAAGGCTGTGTGTGTGTGTGTGTGTGTGTGTGTGTGTGTGTGTGTGTGTTAATGCCTTTTTTTCATGAATAACTATTCAGAAACATTCACGTATTCATGAATATGTGGAGCAACAGGAACTTACAAACTGTCAGTTAAGTGTAAATTGTGAAACCACTTTGGGGAAAAAAAAAAGTAGTAAAGCTAAAACTAACGTACTCTATGACAGCAAGTCCACTCCTTGACTTAATTCTAAGAAATACCCATGTATACCAGAAGAGATGAACAAAAATGGTCAATGTTCATATTAGCCAAAAACTGGAAATAACCCAAATGTCCATCAATAGGATGTGTAAATTATGGTATTTTCAATCAGTGGAACGAACACCAGCTACATAGCACATGGATGATTCTTCAACATAATATTGAGGGAAAAAAAGCAAAACAAAATGGAGTATAAGTACACATATGAAGTTCAAACACAAAATTAAAGTATATCACTTAGGGATGCATACAGAGGTAAAATTATAAAGGAGAAAGCAAGGAAATGATGCTCAAGAAACACAAGATGATAGTTACAAAATCGAGAAGAGATTTATGATCAGGATAGAGCACATGGAGGAGGGGGCTTCTGGGTTGCTAAAAATAATTTATTCCTTGACCTAAGTGATGGTTACATTAGTGTATATTTATTCACTTTTTTGTATATAATATTTCACAAGATGAATTAAGTACATAAAAATAACTTAATTGGGCTTTTTCATAAGACAGCAACAGTAAAAACAATATATAAATATCCACAGTAAATATACATATCTAAATTTAAGCACATTTTCAAAATCTATCTTGTCCTTTACCATTTCATATTATGCTCTAGTATGCTGAAAAAAAATGAGGAGACAGTGAAAGCTCTAACAGCTATTTTCAGAGGAAAGGGAACCTCCAAGATAGGGTTCACCAGCATTAACTTGTATCTGGAAGGAAAATATAATGGTTCTGAATGCAAATAATTAAATTCTAGCAAAAACATGGTTTAATCTTTTTTTAAAAAAATGGCTTAACTCCTTATTTTTCATATTTTCTGCCTATTTCCTCCACCAGTGGGAAATACGTAAACTCCATGAGAACATAAAGGAGTTTGTTTTTTACTAGCGTATCCCTCACACCCAGACCTGTGCCTAGCACATAACAAGTGCTCACACAATATTTGCTGAACAAAAGGAACTAAGGACTAAGTAATTAAGAGGGAATTTTACTGTTAGAAAGATAGGCATTTGATTTTTCTCCAATGGCAAAGAAAGATGTCTGGCTAAGCAACTATTGTCTTATGCAAAACTGAACGCTCACAATCACACAGCCATTCTTCCAGAATAACAGCAAAACAACAAAAACATGCAGGTAAAGAGCACAGGTTTTAAGAGCACCAGTAATAAAGTAAGGAGTTGAGATGTGGACTATTTCGGGAGATTGAGTTACTACTAGTGGAAAAATAAGAGCACCTGCTGGAACAAATCCAGGTCAGTTACTATCGATGAATCAATCTCTGAGGGTGGGGGTCTAGGAATTATTTTTCAAAAGCTAACTGGGTACTTCTAATATGCAATCAGGTATGAAAACTACTTTAAAATAACTCAGGTTCTGGATTCATCTGACCCATTTTAATTCCAGTCCCTGTACCATAGGGAAGGATATTGACTTGTGAGTGCTGGACCAAATGTGGGATACAAATGACATCACAAGTTTTTTGAGGAAGTAACAGTATCTTCCTTATATTTACACAACATTTCAACAACATTGTTCCTCTTGAAACAATTTAGGTAACACTGCCTTTATCAATAATCTTAATTTGAGCAGTGAGGTGAATATAAACACATGCTTTTGGAGTGTTCTTGTTAAAATAGTCAAATGGAAAGGAAGGAAGCTCAAGCCTCTTCAACTTAATACTCTCCTTAGAGTAAACACAGGTTTCTCTACAGGAGGTCTAATCAGACAAGCCTTAACCCAGGCATGAGCTAATCTGCAATCTGATGAAAACCAAAAGCCTTATCAAAGTTCTCCTCACAAATAACGGGTGGGAATTTCATATATTCTTTAAAAATCTCTTTTGGACTGCTTATATTTTATTTTCTTTAGGGAAATTTCAAATCTTAAATCTAGAGCAAACATGGCTACCTCCACAGTCTGCACTACAAAGCAAAGATAGGAAGCACTATGTTCTCCAACCTCTCCTTTTTCTATCTGCCTAAGTCTTTCCCACTCAGTTATAATTCTTAAGCCCCCACTGTACTTTCAACTAGGGTTTGTTCCCACTTGCATTCCACCCCTACCTTCCACACTGGCAAAGATAAATGAAGAAATCTAGGATACTTTTACATCTGTCACCACATACTAGTTGGAAACCATTCTGGCCTGAGAGACCCAGATAGTAAAGACTTTTACTTCAGATTAAATTTTCTGTATCTCAGTTTCTCATCAGCAAAATCATTCCTCTATGCTTCTCAGAAATTTTGCAAGGACTCTCTAAATTTATAAGAGAACAGCACATATAAACATAGGTACCAATTATAAACCTCTAAAATATCTGATGGATGCTTCCCAAATACTTGATACTTTCTCTCTGCTTTAAAACAGTGCACATATTCTCTTTGGTCAAATATGAGAGCGATACATGTAAAATGATATGAAAATAGATCCTACAAAAAGCCCCTGGTCTAGTCCTGCCTCCTGGCATAACTCTGCCCAAATCAACCTAGCCTGAGTAAAGCAGCTTCCAACAGCCTACCCAGGGCTGAATCGCTGCTGCAGAGCAGGCACTAAGAAAAGATGGAAGAGCTGGTTTCCCCACAATGTAGATGAAAAGGACAGATTTGCTCAGTCACATGTAAATCAGTGAACAAACCAGGATTAGAATTCAAACCAACTGGCCAATTTTTTAATTATAAAGTCAATAGTAGTAATTTGTATTGCGTACAATGTTCATAACAGGTTTAGAGGGCTCTTTTTAGGTTTTAAATAATTGATTTTCAGTTCGTATAAAAGCATTTAAAGAAATTTTCAATTTCTCATCATAAAGATTAAGTCAAATGTAAGAATATACCAGTATTTTATTGTTACATTTTCATTCATAAGAATATATGTTAAATTCTCCCCACAATAGGTGGAGGCTATAGAGAAAAGGCTAGTAACAGTAGCAGCCAAAAATTAATGAGCACTTGGGGTGTTCCATGCATTAAGATAAATTCTTGACGTTCATTACTTCACTTGATTCTCACAACAGACTCTTAAAGTAGATTCTACTAAATTATCAATACAGACATTTAGGATTAGAAAAGGACATTATAAACCAGGTAACATGCCTAGAAATGTCAAATTTGGGAAAAGAATCCAGGTGAGCTTACATCAGAGTCCATGCTACAGGTACCTTATTAACACATGAAAGAAAGACCGACATCCATCAAATTGACATGTGTATTTATTGCACAAATTTCCCCTAGAACTGGGAGGTTATTATAATACAGGTGTACATTTGAGAAATGTATACAGAACAAGAAACAGTATGTACATTTTACATATCCCACCATCTAAATAACTTAGAGAAAGCAAAACAATCTCATAAGACATCTACCAGAAATAGGCATTGTGTAAAATCTGTTTTGTTTTTTTTTTTTAAGTGATCATCCCCAGTGTATGCCAACTGCAACAAAATTAAATCTATGCTGGGATGTTTATTGCACTTAACATTTTCAAACTCAAAATTAAGACATATTAATAAAAGCCAGGAATATTTAAAATCAAACCAATTAGTTTATACACAAGGAAAAATTAGTTTTAAATTTATAATCTAAAAGATCCCTTTTTCATTTCCTATTGCAACAAACAGATTTTCAAAAATATATAACACATGTATATCTGTACCATAAGAAGTTGAAAAAATTATTTCGAATAGGCCAAAACTCTTTTCACATTCATCATAATGACCACACTTTAAAGCAGCAGCAGCTCATTCCTTGGGCTTTGTGTAAGGAAAGAATGACTATGATGAAGGTAGTAGAAGTTATGTAGGGGCAAGTAATTATAAAACTCAGGAATCCTTTAAAGATTGATGATTCTATAAGAAATTATAGGCCTTTTCCTTCCAAGCAAAGCTTAGTTTTAAGAATAACAGTAGCACGAGCCATCCATTTTTTGAAGACTAGATTTCCTATATGATAATTTATTAGAAATTTCAAACAGATAGGACTATGAACAGCTTGGTAATTAATTTAAAAAGAAAACACACAAAAACAGACATCGACCTGCTATACATTCTGAACTATGATAAAAAATAATGTACAATGGCCCACACATGAACTTTTCTATATTCTGAATTCTGCCAAAGAGATTGATTCATAGAATTCCAACAACAGAATAGAGAAGAAATTCATTAATAAATGGAATAAGAATACTAAGCCAAAGAAAATATATCCATACATACTCTTTGGCAGCAAGTCATCCATGGGAGACTTACATACTGACCGGGACCAACTGATAGGATGTAGGGGCCAATCTGATTGCAGGCACACCAATTCAGGTTTACAGTCCATTAAAACAATTATTTCTTCTTAGTCTAGTTGGAAATTTCTTGAATACATAGAGAGCAAGGCAAAATGTGACTCAATGCTATAAATTCAAGGTTAAAGACTTAAACAGATCACAGAAATCTTCCTTAATTTCTGAAAATTTAAACAGCAAGAATGGATGTATTATACAGGAAATATATTTACTAACAGAATAAGCAAGTGGTTTTCTTTTTTAAAGCTAATCGATTAATTGTGATGAAAAAAAAAAAAAAAGTCCATGAAAGCAGAAACCAACTTCACTTCTAGCATTAAAAGTATCTTAGACCAGATAAGTAAAGAATAAACTATAATGTAGTATTCAAGTAAACTGAGGTAGTAGAGCATATTGAAAACCTTATCTACCCATCTATTTACATTACTTACAAGAATTTGGTTCCATATTAGCCTTTCTCACAAGCAATACTCTACAGCATATACAAAAACAGTAACAATTGAAAAGTGAAAATCTTTTAAAATAATTAGCTTTTGGAAGACATGGGCAATTTGACAAAAGAGAATAATTTTAAGAGTTAATGAGTTCTGTTAGTGTAAACTGAATATTATGAAGCAGTGAAACAAATATTTAGTTCCACTGAGTTCAAGAAGGGCTGATACCGAAAGGGTCTTCTTGGCTGGCTACCTGAGCACTTTTGAAGAAAATAGTATTATTTTTGCCAATGCTTTGATGCAATTTTTAATCCTAATTTTAATTTATTAAATTAGATGAAAATATGTAAATATTAACACTTATAAAAATTAGCTTATACTTATAAACAAAACAAATGGTATAAAGTAGTTAATTCTTATTTTGGAAATCTACATTCCTCAGCCTTAAAAAAAGATTGGCTTTACTTATATTTTAGGGTGTGTGAAACTGAAAAATCACCAGAAAGTAACATTTCAACATTATATACAATTAATACTAGTTGAAAATATATATGTATATATATATATATATATTTAAAAAGGCGTGTTTACCAATCTTGTGTTTCTACCTCTGTTTTTTTAAAAACTAAATACATATGTACACTTGGGTAGATAACACAGATTTACACTCATTATTCTGAGTTTGTTATAATTACCAGGCTGTTTAGAATACTTTGAAACTCAGAAATACCCAGAGAAATACCCAGAAATTAGCTATTGTGAATTGACAAAACAAGAAATAATCAAGGTTTTATAGACCTAAGTACCTTAGAAATAAAGAATTAAAACTACTGAAATGACTATTTCTGAGACATTTAATCATCAGACAGCTGTTGCTATTTCTGAGTTGAGGCAACATTGTAGTGATCATATAAAATTCCTCGACGTTATTCATTTTGTAGAAATTACTAAGTTACGTTTTGGCTTTTTCGATGCTTTCTCCCAAAATTGTTTATGCTGTTTTAGTTTGACTTGGTTAAAAATCTACCACCACCAAAGAGTCCAGTCAAAAGGAAAAGCCATTCAATAATCACACGATATATACTACAATGCAGGATTACCCAGATAACTGACTCATTCAGATAGAAATCTAACAGGAAAAAAAAAATGTTATAAATGCATGTTGTGTATGCTTCCTTGGTTTCTACTTAACTTTCCAAACAACCTTTATGTTAAAGGAGTATCTGAGCAACATACGGAGAGTGAGTGCTTGCCACAGCAGCCAGAAGAGGAAGATCACTGGATTCAATCCTGAAATTAAAAAAAAGAAAATCTTAGTCAGGCTCTCAGTACCCAGGACATGAGTCCTATAGGCAATGCCTGCTACCTGTAAAGTCACTTTACCTCAGCAGTCAAGGAACTAGGCCACCTTGGCCAAAAGGAAAAAGGTAAGGGAACTGAAAAGATAACAAAAGTTGGAAATTTTTCAGTAAAAACCAGAACCAAAGATTTGTTTTAAAGAAAGCATCTGAAACCCAAAGGTAAAGTCATGGATGTAGGAAAACACCTACATCTGACTATATTCTCCATTTACTGCAATGGCAGAGGGGACAATGCCTTTCAGATCAGTGGAGGACAGGAATCTTATTTTTATATGGATAGAGCAACCGAAATAGTAAAAGTGTCCAGCTTCTAACAGGAAAAGACACTTAAAATGAAAGAAGGCAATTCTGAGGATTATCTCTTGCTTAAAGACAGTGCACTGTGAAAGCAAAGCCAGAACAGAAACCATGAGCGTACCCCAGAACCACTCCCAGCTCCTTGACATGAACACGCATCTGTCCCCTCAGGTACTCGGACAGCATTTTGCTCTTGAAGTACAGCTCCTGCAATCGGTCTTCAAGGTGCATTACACACTGCAGGTGGGGGTTGGGGGAAACAAGAACCAGGTCAGAAAATGGTTTCTAATTCTAAGTGATGGCAATTTCCAAAGCATTATGTTTTTGGCAATTCTATTTAGTTATTCCAATATAAACTAAAATTTTGAGCATATTTTTAAAGCATGTAATTTTTACTAAAGGAGTATAATCCTTTTTCTAGCTCATAAAGATTTTGATTTTACAGTTTTGTTTTTTCTAAGTGGCATTATATACAATAGAAAATTTACCATTTAACCATTTTTAGTGTACAATCAAGAGGCCTTAAGTACACTCAAAATGTTGTGTAACTATCACCACTATCCATATTTCTAGAACTTTAAAAAATGTTATTTCAAATTTGATAAAATAACTCTTATAAATTAATATATTTCGGATGTACGTACATAGGATAGCCTACATTCTCCTGTAGAGAATAAAAGGAAAAAACGTTTGCAGTCCTTTCTGTAGTCCTTACTAGAAGAGAGAGATGTTTTTAAGCTAGAACATTCAAACCTAAAACACTTTTCATTTATTGTCAATTAACTTGCTCAATTTACTAAAACAGGTGATTTTTTATGTGAATTTATACTATAAATGCTTGAGGAAAAACCATGAGGTGTTAACATATTAAATTTTTACAGAATATTCCTTTCCAATGAAAATTAGCTATTAAAGCTCCTAATAAAAATCAATCTTCTTACTAGAAAAACACAACTGAATGCATTGCTTTGTGGACTTATTGTTTTGTAGTGTATGCTTTTTCTATAATGCTCACTTAGGCTAAAAATACTTTAAGTGAAGAACAAAATATTTATATACATATATGTATAAAAAATAAAAATCCTATATATAATATAATTTACCATATTATCCATTTTTAAGTATATAATTCAGTGGCATTAATTACATTTACAATATTGTGCAGCCATCATTGATATCCATTTCCGGATTTTTTTTTCATTATTCCAAAAGAAACCTCTGTACCCATTGTACAGTAACTCTTCATTCACCCCCACCCCTAGTGACCTCTATGTACTGTGTTATCTCTACAAATTTACCTGTTCTGGATGTACCCTTTGTACAGTAACTCTTCATTCCCTCTCTCCCAACCTCTAGTAACCTCTATCTACTATACGTCTCTACACATTTACCTGTTCCAGGTAACTCATACCTGCAACAGGTATGAGGAATCACATAATATTTGTCTTTTTGTGTTTCGCTTATTTCACTTAGCATAATGTTTTCATGGTTCACCATGTCGCAGAACATATCAGATTTTCATTCCTTTTTATGACTGAAATATTCTATTCTATGTATTATACCACATTTTGCTTATCCATTCACTTGTTGATGGACACGAGTTTTCTTCTAACTTTTGGCTTCTGTGAATAATACTGCTGTGAACATTATGGTACTATCGTTTGAGTCCCTGTTTTCAACTGTTTGGCATATAAACCTAGAAGCAGACTTTCTGGATCACGACAATGCAATGTTGAATTTCTTGAGAAACTACAAAACTGTTTTCCACAGCAGCTATATACCATTCCGACCAGTAATGCACAAAGGTTGTAATTTCTCCACATCTTGGCCAATAATTGTTTTTTTTAATCATAGCCATCTTTATGGGTGTGAAGTGGTATCTTACTAAGGTTTGGATTTTCATTTTCCTCATGACTAATGATGCTGAGCATCTTTTCATGTACCTAGTGGCCATTTGTATGTCTTCTTTAAAGAAATGTCTATTCAAGTCCTTTGACCATTTCTTAATTGAGTTAGTTGTTCCTTTGTTGTTGTTGAGCTGTAGTTCCCTACATTTTCTGGAAATCAATCTCTCTTCAATATATGATTGCAAATACTTCCTCTTGTTCTGTGGGTTGTCTTCTTACTCTGTTGAGAGTGTCCTTGATACACAAAGTTTTTAATTTGATGAAGTCCAATTTATTTATTTTGTACTTTTGTTGCCTGTACTTTTGGTGTCCAATCAAAGAAATCACTGCTAAATCCAATGTCATGAAGATTATCCCCTATGTTTTCTTCAAAGAGTTTTATAGTTTCAGCACCTAAGTTTAGGTTCGTTTTAGATTTAGGTTTGCGTTCATTTTGTATATGGTATAAGGTAAGGGTTCAACTTTATTCTTTTGCATGGGGATATACAGTTTTCTCAGTATGATTTGTGGAAAAGACTCCTTTGTCTTTTTAAAGGGCTCCCTTTCTGAAAACCAGTTGACTATATATGTGAGGCTTTATTTTGGGGCTTTCTATTTTATTCTATTGGTCCATATGTCTGTCCTTATGCCAGTACCACACTGTTTTGATTACTGTCACTTCGCAAGAAGTTTTGAAATCAGGAGATGTGAGTTTTCCTACTTAGTTGTTCTTCTTCAAAATTGTTTTGGTTCCTCAGGGTCCCTTGAGATACCATATACATTTTAGGATGGGTCCATTTCTTCAAAATAAAAGTCACTGGGATTTTGGATAGGGATTGTACTGAATCGGCAGATCCCTTAATAGTGCTGTCATCTTCATAATACTAAATCTTCTAATTCATGAACACAAGATGTCTATTTATTTATGTCTTTAATTTCTTTCAGTAGTGTTTTATAGTTTTCAGTGTATAAGTCTTTTTCCTCTTTGGTTAAATTCACTTCTAAGTAACTTATTCTTTGGATATTGTGAATGCTTTCTCCATTTTCTTTTCAGACTGTTCACTGCTACTGTATAGAAATACAACTACTTTTCCTGTTGATTTTATATTTTGCAACTCTGCTGTATCGTGTATGAGGTCTATTGGTCTTTTTGTGGAACCCAAGTTTTTTACATATAAGAACATGTCATCTGCAAAAAAGGATAATTTTACTTCTTCCTTTCCAATTCGGATGGCTTTTATTTCTTTTTCTTGTCTAACTGCTAGGACTCTGGCTAGGACTTTCCAACATTATGTTGAATAGAAGTGGTAAAAGTAAGCATCCATGTCTTTACCCTCATTTTAGGAGTAAAATGTTCAGTCTTTCACCACTGAGTAATGTTAGCTGTGGATTTGTCATATATGACTTTTATCATGTTAATCAACAGAAGTTTTTAACTATTCTACAGTATAGTTCTCCTAGGAAGAAAAAGAAATTTCAACGTTGGAAATAGGATCTTTGGTAAGAGATTACCAGTATCATGAAGAAGAATCATTCAAAGTCCTGACATGATAATGAGGGTCTAGAATGAACTGGCATTTTACAAAAAAACCTGGGGACATTGCAAGTACATATCTTACATGATACTAGTTAGGTACCAAATTCCAGCTGCTGAAATCACAGAATATAGTATACAAACATGTACACATCCCCCTCTGTCCTAGTCTGCTTGGGCTGCCATAACAAAACACCACAGACTCAATGACTTAAATAACAGAAAATTATTTTCTCACAGCTCTGGAGGCTGGAAGTCTGAAATCAGGGTGCCAATATTGTAAGGTTCTAGTGAGAAGTCTCTTCCTGGCTATCGGATAAATAACTTCTCCCTGTATCCTCACATGATGGAGAGAGTGAAATCTCTTCCTCCTCTTATAATGCCACTAATCCCACCCTGGGGGCCTTCATGACCTAATCTAACCCTTAGTACCCCCTAAAGGCCCATCTCCAAATACAAGTGCTGTAGGTTCGGGCTTCAATATATGGATTTAGAGGTACACAACAATTCAGTCCATAACACCTTCTTACAAGAAAACAATGATGAAGCTAACAGTGGTATTCAATGTAGGCACATACTAAATAAAGTTTAGTCACCTATCAGAGTGCTCAAAGTAATTCAAGCCTCACACATACTTACAAAATTTGGAGACAAGTTATGTTTATAAAGCTGAAGAGTGGAATGAAGCAGATTGGAAACAAGACTGGAAACCAATACTTCCTTTCCCAGTTTATTATCTGTCACTCGTCTCTGGCTACTGGCCACTTGAACAGTCCATTTATCCATATCTGCTATAATACAGACAGCTTCTGCTATTGGTTCATCCAATACTGGATGCTGAAAAGAAAAGAATTCATTTTATGATAATTAAATGAAGTTTTCACAAATAATGATAATGGAATGAGGCAATGAAGAGATCCTAAACACAAACAAAATAAAAGAATATTAAATTCTAAAAGGCACTGCCAAAGAATCCTTGACAGTGGAGGATGGGATAGTTAATTAACAAAATAACAAATACCCTAAGATAGCATATAAAATTATCATTGGTAGACATTCATTACTAGAACTTAACTTTCACTGGTCTTTTGATTATTCATTCATTCAACAAATTTTCTGAGTAACTATGGCGCCAGGCAATGGGGAAAAAATGTTTTTCACCTTGAAAGAGCAAAACATTTTTAAAAAGATAGGACAGGAGCTCACATGAATAAGTCAATGGTAAGGTTCTGTGCTAACTATCCAAGCACTGATTTGCTTGAGTACCTCAGGGATTATTCTTTGATTACATGAAGTACCTCGCTGGCTATGTGCACTAGGTTTTTCAGTTATCCCAAGATGTATATCCAGGGTATGAACACAGCAGTTACAAAGGAGACAAATCAATAGGTACTAATATGGTTAAAAAAAAGTCAACACACTCACTCTCACACACAACACACACGTGCCACACTCGTTACATTTTTAAAAATTCAGATCGATATCTAAACGAAAATGTGTAGAAAAAGGAAGGAAAATACTCAAATAGATCTATTTGTTATGAAGATCTCTGTGAAGTATGGACTATTAAGAATATGAAGAATTTCTTTGTTTTGCTTTATATATCTTTATATTCCTTGAATTTCTACCACAAGCATTTACCTAAATGATATTTTTATAATTAGAAAATCTATGATTAGTGAAAAATATTTTTAACTCACATATACTGATAAAAAGACCATAGGCACAGAGCTGTACCCTTGGCTTCCCCTGATTTACACACAAAGACCAACAATGAGAAGTACACAGTACCACTACCAGAAAGAGATGATGATCTTTACAATGCTCAATACTTCAACAACTTTCTGTATTTGAAAAGGTAAAAATTTTTTCAACACTGGCTATATAGTAATATTAGCAGTTATAAGACTGAGATAAAAACTATAATTTGAAATACTTGAACACAATAGTCTTTTTCCTTTCTAGCTTTTACTGTTACTACAATTTCATAGCTAAGGATGTAAGTTTGTTCCTGGATACACCCAGGTTTGGCACCCTTATAGGATAGCCTTTTGCCCAGTTAATGAACAATCATCTTGGATACAGCTTTTTGCTAGAAGCTAAGGAAATAAAAATAGTGGCACTCACAGTTTTGTGAGAGAGATAAAAATAAATACACCTGGCTATAAAAAGACATCTGTAACATGAAATAGGAATCAAGTGCAGGGGTAGCAGAAAAGGACAACACTGGGTTCTGTGTAACTGAGAGTTTCGCAGTGGAAGGGACATAGTGTTGTAACAATGAAGTATGTATAGGATTGATGGTGATAAATGTGAGAGGAATATGGATAATTCTCTAAGAGGATATATCATGAGAAGATTCAGAGAAAGAAATAGATAGATGTTAATTAAACTTGTGAAAAATGATACTGAGAAGTGGGGAAGAAGAGAATGGCAAACAAAAAGCCTGGAAAGACACATGTTGCAGAGGGAACAGGTCTTAGGAACATTGCAAACTTCTGTTCAAACTTCTGTTCAAACTGGCACTGCCTTTTGGAGAAGAAATTAACCAACATGCATCAAGAACATGAAAATAGCCCTAACCTTAAAAACTGGACAGTAACTTCATTTCCGGGAATCTAGCCTAAAGAATAAATCTTCAATTCATAAAACATAGCAACAATATCAGTGTCATTTATAATGGTAAAAGGAAGAAAACTTTTTTTAGAAGTTGAGCAATAGAGAACTCAGAAATAAACCCACGCATACATCTTCAATTAATTTATAATAAAGGAGCCAAGAATATACAATGGAGAAAGGATAATCTCTTCAATAAATGGTTTGAGAAAACTGGATAGCCACATGCAAAGGAATGAAACTGGACCCCTATCTTACACCATACACAGAAAAATCAAGTCAAACTAGATTAAAGACTTGAACATAAGACCTGAAACCATAAAACTCCTAGAAAAAAACATAGGTATTAAGCTCCTTTAACATTCGTCTTGGCCATGATTTTTTGGATTTGTCACCAAAAGCAAAGGTAAAAGCAAACTAAACTAAAAGGCGTCTGCACAGCCAAGGAAACCATCAGCAAAATGAAAAGGCAGCATACAGAATGGGAGAAAATATTTGTAAACCATATATCTGATAAGTGGTTAATATCCAAAAATATATAAGAAACTCATACAACTCAATAGACAAAAAAAAAAAAAAAAAAAAACCAAAAAAAACAAAAAAAAAAAAAAAAAAAATCAATTAAAAAATGAGTAAAGGAACTGAACAGGCATTTTTCTAAAGAAGACATACAAATGGCCAACAGGTACATGAAAAGGTGCTCAACATTACTAATCATGAAGAATCACCTCACATCTGTTAGAATGGTTATCAAAAAGACAAGAGGTAACAAGTGTTGAGTGTGGAGAAAAGAAAACCTTTATGAACTGTTGATGGGAATGTAAATCGGTACGGCCTCCATGGAAAATAATATCAAAAAATTAAAAATAATATCAAAAAATTAAAAGTTCACATTACAAGAAAAAAATCTAACTATGTGAGGTAAAAAATCTGTAACTATGTGAGGTAAATCTTAAAAGTTCACATTACAAGAAAAAAATCTGAAACTATATGAGGCATTAACTAAACTTACTGTAGTAATCACTTTGCAATACATACATATAATGAATCATTATGTTGTACACCTAAAACTAATACAATGTTATATGTCAATTATATATCAACAAAACTGGGGAAAATGGTGAGAAAAACTAACAGTATGACAAAGCCAGAAAAAAATCAATAAACACTAAAAATAATGTTTACAAAGTATGTTAATAAAGTGAGAAATTCTCTTACATCAACTCTTAAGCGACAAAAGCAGAATTCAAAACAGTAAATACCATACATATTTACATATGTATATAAATATATCATGTACATAGTGTGTATATATATACACAGACACACATACTTTTATATGTATAGTGTATATAAAAATATATATAAGTACATATATAAAAATGCAAATTTTAGTGTTTTGATTATATAGTAGAGAAATTAATAAGTTTTTTGTTAAAAAGCTTATCAAAACTATATATATAGTACATATGTATATATATGTGTATATATGTAAAATATATATGTATATGTTAAAATATACATATATGAAGATAAAAGGCCTCAATTTTATACATTTATACGGTGTATATAACATACACATACATACATAAAGAATAGTAATGATGACAAAAACATACAAGGCACAGAGTGCCTAATTATACAAAATACCACAGAGTATAACTCTGGTGTATAAACATTAGTATCACCTTCACTATTAGGTAAAGAAACTGAGGCTCTATTAGATTAAATATCTTGTCTTAGGATATATAAGCATTAAGTGGCCAAGTCTGGGTTTTATGAAATGCCACATACTGCATAATTACTGGAAGAATGCTAGGTTTTCAGAGAGAACACCAAAGAATCCTGTGTGTGTTAAAGAGTACAGATGGAGGAAGAAAAGAGACTGAGTAACAGAATAGACATAACGAAAGATAAGAGAACAGAGAGAGCATTAGAAGGACCCAAATGGGATTTTCTACCCAAGTAATTTGACAAATATTTACTGAGCACACTACATTATGCACTGAGAGGACAGAATTGAAAAATAAAATAGAAATGGTTCTTTCACCCTGAAGGATAAATATCATCAATTGATTTAAGTTCTTTCCCCTGACGCATTAAATTATTAGTGTCTTCTTCAGGTGTTTATTTTTTTATGCACTCTAACATACTTATATACTGGCCCTATCTTCTCTGGTACTAAGTAAATAATCTGAGGTCAGAAACTATTTTTTTCATCTATATACATCCCTTGGAGTACTAGCACTATGTTCAGAACATAGTATGTCAGTAAATATTTATTTGATTGGTGCTAAAAGGTTGAACAAAATAGCTTTTAAATGTAAAGAATAAGAGTTTCATAAGTTTTCATTACAAATTGTTTTTATCTGGATTTGCCAATAATGTCTCTACTATACAATAAAACACCAAACTTTACAACTTTAGTTACTTTTCTACAAACACAGAAGTTTTAAACCTTTTCGGCTAGCAATCAAGTGACTGCTTGCTCACAGGGCCATATTTTATCACCTATGATTTCCTAGTTGGCTTTCTCCATTTCCTTTTTAACATTTGGGGGGGGGGGTGACTTTTGTTAAAATAAAAAAATTATTAAAGTGATACATGGAATTGAAGAGAGAAACAGAAAATTCAACAACAGCTGGAGACTTCAATATTCCACTTTCAATAACTGATGGAACACTAGACAGAAAATCAGCAAGGACACAGGCTATCAGCCAACTTGATCTGACATCTATAGAACACTTTGACCAACAATAGCCAACTACTCTTTTCAAGCTCATGTGGAACATTCTCCAGGACAGACCATATGCTGGGCCATAAAACAAGTCTCAATACATTTAAAAGGACTGAAATCAGATAAAAGTGTATTGTCTGACCACAATGGAACTAATTTAGTAATCAACTATAAAAGGAAATTTAAGAATTTCACAAATATGTGGAAATTAAATATCACACTTCTAAATAACCTATGTGTCAAGAAAATGGCAAGGGAAGTTAGAAAATACTTTGAAGTGAATGGAAATGAAAACAAAACAGATCAGAATTTATGAGACTCAGTTAACTTAGTTACAACAGTGCCTAAGAGGAAAATTTATAGCTTTAAATGCCTATATTAGAAAAGAAAAAATATTTCAAATCAATAACCAAGTGTCCACCTTAAGAAACTAAAAAAAGAGCAAACTAAATCCAAAACAAGCCAAAGGAAATAAATAATAAAATTAGGATACAAAACAATAAAATATAATACAGATAATCAAGAAAATCCAGAAAACAAAAACTATTTCCTTGAAAACATCAACGAAATTGACAAATCTTCAGCTAGAATAGAAATCAGCAAACCTTTTCTGTAAAGGACCAGAAAGAAAATATTTTTGACTTCAGGGGCTATAAATCACTGTCTTAAGGGCTCAACTCTGCTGCTGAAGTAGGAAAAGAGTCATATAATATATAAATAAATGGGTGTGGTCATATTTCAATAAAATTTTATTTACAAAAAATAGGCCTATTTGTCCCATGGGCCATAGCTGGCTGATCTTCAATGCATATGGGCCAAAAATATGTACTAATGAAATCAAGCCATGAATGAACTCTTCTTTGAAGAATCTCCTTGGGGGACGGAGGGAAACACAAATTACAAAAATCGGGAATGAAAGAAGGGACATAACCAGAGACCTTACAGAAATTAAAAAGATTATAAGTATATACTGTGAATAACTTTATTCCAACAAATTAGGTCACTTAAATGAAACTAATTTCTAGAAAGACAGAAATTATCAAAACTGACTCAGGAAGAAAAAGAAAATTATACATATAACAAGAAGTTGAATTAGCAATTTAAAATATTCTCATTAAAAAAATATTCTAGAATTCACTGGTGAATTCTATCAAACATTTAGAGAAAAAAATTCATACCAATCTTCCAGAAAATCTTGAGAGAAAAGAGGAGGGAATACTTCTCAACTCATTTTATGAGGCCAGTATCATTCTGGTATTAAAGCTAAATGAAGACATCACAAGAAAACTATAGACTAATATCCCTCGTAAATAAAGACTCCAAAATCTACAACAAAATATTAGTAAATCAAATCTAGCAACATATAAAAAGTACTATCTACCATGACCAAGTGGGATTTTCACCCGCTAAGAACACAAAAGTTGGTTTAACATCAAAATATCAATCTATGTAATATATCACATTAATAGTTTATAGTTTAAAGAAAAATCACACAATCATTTCAATAGATACAGAAAAAATGTGTGAGATTTTGTCACACACTTTTGTGAGAGATTTTAAGATTTTTGTCACACACTTTTGTGTGAGATTTTAAGGCAGGTGAGGGGAGGGAACTACGAAGAGAAGGGGACTTCAAAAAACTACAAAGAGAAGGGAACTTTCTCCACCTGATAAAAGGCATCTATAAGAATCCTACAGCTAATATCAAACTTAATAATGAAAGACTCAATATTTTCTAAGATCAAGAGCTAGACAAGGATGTCCACTCTCCACATTTCTATGCAACATTGTACTGAGATACTAGCTCACATAATCAGGCAAGAAAAAGAAACAAAAGGCATCTAGATTGGAAAGAAAGGTGTCAAACTGTCTATTCATTGATGACATGAGCCTGTATGTAGAAAATCTTAAGGAATCCACACAAAAAACAACAAGAACTAACTAGGAATGAATAATATTAAAATAAAATTAAAATAATTCCATTCACGTTTAGGCATTTACAATTTTATTGATATTATAAGTAATCTAGTGACGAACATCTATGAATAGATAGATACAGGACTTTCTGTATTTTAGATTTCCATTTGGATAGATTCCTGGAACTCTCTATTTGCTTTCATGGCGACAGGTACAAACATGCAAGCATTACGCAAAGTGACTGATTCAGAGAACAATGATTGTATTACACAGTGAAGTGTAACCAAAGTATACTGCAATTCTGGGTTCTCCTAGTTAACAGATTCATTCTCAATAAATTCAAGAGCAGTAAAGGTCACTCACCTGCACAGCGTGAGACAAATCTGACACCAGACATTGACGGAGCCTCTCATCACTCCCAATTCCTTGAAGAACAAAGTCGGGCACATAAGACGAGCAGTAGCCGCCCAACAAGGACCTCCCAAAATTGGCAATGTTGGGCTGAACAGCACTCACTTCAATTAACTTTGACCTAGAAGAAGGGTCCCAAAAGAAGGCATACCTAATTAGTAATAAACATATTTTACCAATAAAAAGAATTTTGGACTCTACTAGTTCATATTTAATATTGTCATTTTTCACAAAATATACACAGAGTACAAGCATTCTTAAATAAAAACTGACTTAAGTGCTCAATCAGACCACAAAACACTCTTTCCTACCCAGAGAAGAGGGTCTGATGAACAACTATGTAATCAGGTGAGTATAAATCTTTCACAACAGACTTTAGAAATGCTGTCCCTTGTGTATGTAGCACATTCTTAACACAATCAGACTATGAAAACCATTATCCAGAACAAAGTAGTTAAATTTCTCACAAACCCAAAGCCTGGTTTCTAACATTTCTCATGTATGAATCTTCTCCTTGTATACCTGACCCTGAATATACATTCCCTGTTTTCCTCTTACTCTTTGCTAAATTTATTTTATAACAGCCATTTCCTACCTTCTCAGTGATTATCTCTCCCTCGTCACCAGGCTCGGCATACATCCTTTTGGGGGGCATATTTCAGTCCCAAGTGGATTTAAAACTCCTAAACAGTAAGAAATCTTCTACATATCAACATAAATTTACCCTCAAGCCTTCACGAAGCTTTTCTGGGGTGCCTATGAGGCTTAGCTTTTACTCCTTCCTATGAGTAATGGCACATGATAATGGGAGAGAATCTGTCCAAGACAATCATCTCTTCTTTTATACATTAGCTACTCCCAACCTTCAGAGACCAGCTAAACAAAAGAATAGTACATATTTATATAAGACCTATTATATGCTGAAACTTCCTACTTACCCAGGAAAAGGTATGTCATCTTCTTCTGCCCAGTCCTCTTGCTCTCCTCCATAATAACTGCTTACTTGTCTAGTCATGTCATGGCCTGTATCTTCACTTTCACTATCCCCAAGAGCACTATCTGAACTTTCATTTCTTGGAATGTCCCATTCATTTCCTACAGCAATTTTTTTCTCTGAACTCTCTTTATCCCCATGGGGGACAAGAATGGAGAGTGTGTCACTTTGGTCGTGCTGAGGATAGCAGGTTTTACATGAATCTTGGTGAACTGTTTCTACACATTTACAAAATTCATTGTTCTGTTTGCTATTTTTTGTACACAATCTTTTCGAAAACTCTAACATACAGCAGTGTTCTTTACTGTCTGCACTTGTTTTAACTGGAATATCATCAATAGTCCTGGTTTCGATTGAATCATCATTAAAATATTCATCAAATAAGCTCATGCTTTCTGGGTCAGAATGATTCCAACAGGGAAGTTCACAGGGCTCTCCAGAAACCACATTCAGTGTATCAGACTCTCCAGATTGGTCCTTAGATGGCTGTTTAATTTCTTGATGCTGATCAGCAGCCCCTCTTTCTTCCTTTGGTGGTTTGGTGTGATGCCTGGTAATCTGATTCACCACAGCCTGACTCCGGAGTTCAGTATCTGAGTCTGGCGACATAGAATCCCCAATCAAGAAAGTAACCTTTGTCTGGGTTGCCTCACAAGAAAACGTAGCAGTCACAAGCTTATCTGGAGGCTTTTTTTCCACCACCATTCCTGTGGATCTCAACACTTTGCCTGCAGGATCACCTGAATCCAGCAATTCCTCACTCTGCCATGTTTCCTCTGCCACCGCCAAGCCTGACTTTGACAATGCACATTTGTCTACTGGAGCAGATCCTGTGCAAACAACTGTCTCTAACTTGGTGTCAAGGCAAGTTCTTAATTTATCTCTGTACTGTTTAACATCAACAGCATTTTCTTCTTGGCAGTCAGAAGGAGAAACCATTCGGCATTCATCTGAAATTTCTAGCAGCTCCTTAGATCTGTTTTGAATATCTTCGCTCTCTTGCTGTGAAACATTCTCTATATTTTGCCCAAGGAGCGGATGACTGCAATATTTACAGTTACAGTTAGGAGTCCTCGTTTCTTCTGACTCTTTAAAGAGTAAACTGCTTTTGTTCCTATGCATTGTGATGAGCACGTACTCGGATTCTTCTATTTCACCTTTCTCCAAAGTGGTAGTAATTACTGTGCCTGGCATAACAATGGCTTCATCTTCTCCGTTTTCTAAAAGATGGGTTTCTTGAAGTTCAGAGCATCTTATGAAATAAGTAAGAAAATAAAGCAGCCTCTGGACCATGTCTTGTCGTTTGCCAACAACCACCGTCCTTGCTAACCGTACAGGAGAGCCAATAGCGCCATACAAGTCCCCTGCAATGGAAAAATCAGTTAATGGACACATCCTCTACTCAGACAGCTAAACAGGCTATTTTCAATGATCGGAAACCTACTCTTATTGTATGAGGATTCAGATTTTATTCTTAGTTCATTAATAAGAAAGGATGAGACGAATGGTCTAAATAAACCAAAGAGAAAGTGAATGAGGGGGTTTTGTAGCTTCCTTCTTAAGCAGCTGCTGTGGTTCTCAATCCTCAAGCAAAGACTCAGTTGTAAAAGTCACATTTACCAAGAATATTCTCTGTGCCAGGCCCTAAGCAGAGCACTCCATCTGGAGAAGTACTGCCTGAAGTACATGTGCAAAAAGATTCTGCAGCTGCGTCCAATGCAGAGGAGAGAATGCACAATAGCTGCTCAGGGGCAAGGAGAGGAAGGGAGTAGTGGTGGAATGGAGTAGAGCTGGAGCAGTCACTTCACACTTAACCTTCCTTGATTTCAATCATTTCCCTTACTTGTGCTGCCATACCCAAGACCCCACAGCTCTCATGGTTTTAACAGCGCATTTCCCCATTCTTTCCCTCAAGGGCTGAGTACTCAGGATAGACCTGAAAGGGCAGGAAAAGAGAGACCTATCCTAAGAGGAAAGGAAAGGGCA
The DNA here is from genome assembly GCF_000151845.1 of Pteropus vampyrus. NCBI lineage: Eukaryota > Metazoa > Chordata > Mammalia > Chiroptera > Pteropodidae > Pteropus > Pteropus vampyrus. The sequence continues at coordinate 3,719,496 of NW_011888855.1, forward strand.
ACACATTTAGCAATGTGGTTCATTCCCACTTTGTGTCCGTACTAGACATGAACAGTCATCACATTAAAAAGGGGGCAGGGGGAAGTGAGTTACCAATGTCATTTCTATATTTGTGCTGTGGCTGAAACTAAACCAACAAAGAAACAGGTACCAAAACACTTTAAAATGGAGACTACAAAGTCATTAATTTAAATTTAATTCAATTTTGCAAGCTGTCAGTATATACATTTAAAAACTTCTATTTATACTTTACGAAACTCCCACACATTTTAAAGGAACATATATAAACAGGTCTCATATAAATATATTCTACAGACAGTATTATGATAAATTTCCTTCCCTGGCTAAGACACTGGCCCTAACACCATCACGCCACTATTCAAAACCATTCCCAAGGTCCCCACTGATTACCAAATAACCTAAACTGCTTGGGCATGGCACGTGAGTCTTTCATGACTAGTTCCACTTTTCTTCCCCAGGTCTGCTTTCTTACAGTTCCCTTTTCTCATCTTTATGCACCCAAAGTCCCACTTAAAGTGGACTGCTTAAACCCGACCACTGAACGAACGGTAAGCACTTTTAACACTTAGACCCCTATACTCATGCCATATACTTCCCTTCTCTATCTCTGCCAGTCTAGCTGCCCACACAAGCATCCTTCTTTGGGCAAAAGTAAACTTCCCCAGTTGAACTCCTATTGAACTTTTCATTTCTCTTATAGTGCCTCTTTGAATTCTCATTACAGTCCACACATGTATTACCCACAGTGTAATACTGTCAACTTCTTGAGGGCAGGGACTAGATATCATTCATCTGCATACCCTCCAATGCTCTTTGCACAGAGCCTTAGATATATCATGTACTTGATAAATTATAGAATTGAAAATAGGTTTGAAATGTCCAAAAAAAAAAAAAAAATACCACTTGAATTATCTGACTTGAAAAAAGGAAATTTATCATCCATACAATGGAATGAATTCTACTCAGCATTAAAAAGGAACAAACTATTAATGATAAACATAGGTAAATCTAGAATAATTATGTTAAATGAAAGAAGTCAGACAAAATAAAGCATGTACTGTATGATTCCATTTAAATAAAACTCTAGAAAATGAAAATTAATCCATAGTGATAGAAAGCAGACCAGTGGCTGTCTGAGTATGGAGGAAGGTGAACAGGGAGAGTGGAGAAGAGCAGCAAGGAGGGATTACAAAACGGCATGAGAAAACTTTTGGATGTTCACCATCTTGATTTTGGTGATGGTTTCAGGGGCATATACATTTTGACATATATATATCAAAACTTGAAAATTATATACTTGATATATGTGTTTATCAATTATTCTGTAATTCAAACAGAATAAAGAAAAAGAGTCAGAGAGGGAGGGAGAGTGGAAAGGAGGAAGGGAAGAAAGGAAAGAAGAGAGGGAGGGAGGGAATGAGGGAGAGAGGGAGGTTGGCTACATGAGTTAATAAGCCACATGACAATCTGCCTGGCAAGCTCACTCACCAGCACAACTTAAGGGAAGTTCGTACCAGGTCACCAAAATGTTCTCATTTTATTTTTATTCTTCCCCCATCACCTAATGGCAATAGAGTAAGGGTAGGAGTAATGCAGCTACATTTACCAGAGACCATCCTAAGCACTTTACATGTATTATGTCATTTAATTTTCACTATGTACTATCTATTGTTATTAGCACTTTACAAATAAGGAAAATCGTGTTTTAAACATGGTCTGTCTGATGCCACTGCCTGTGCTTCTAAGCGCCGTGCCACGCTGCCTTCTCAATGACTGTCTCCTCATCAACTATGCCCTGGTAACCATTAATTCAGTAGAGCCTAGCACTGGTAACCATTAATTCAGTAGAGCCTAGCACTAGGGAAACATTTTCTGAAATCACTCAACAAACAAAAAGTGGAAAAACATAAACCTCAAAGACCGCTTCTCAGTTAACCAGATAGGTTCTAGCTATCACAGGTGACTGCAGTTCATTCTTTCCAGGCACAGTACCAAACACAACCCCTCCCAAACATCCTGATGTTACTAGTAAACCAGCCATCATCCAGCTCCTCTTGCTCCAGCTGCAGCTCTCTATCTATAAGGAATGATATCAGGAACAAGACAATTTAGCAATAAGACAATGAGAAAACAAGTAAATAACAGGTGTTTTAGAATAGAGAAGGAAAACATAGGCAGTAATCTCTCTGATATTGCTATTAGTAATTTTTTTCCTGCTATATCTTCTTGGGCAATGAAAACAAAAGGAAACAAACAAACAAAAAAACAAATGAGACATCAAACTAAAAACATTTTTGCACAGCAAAGGAAACCATCAACAAACGACAAGACAATCTACTGAATGGGAGAAGATATTTGCCTATGACACATCTGATAAGGGGTTAATACCCCAACTTTATAAATGGGTAGGAGATCTGAATAGGTATTACTCCAAAGAGGACAAATAGATGGACAACAGACATATGAAAAGATGCTCAACATCACTAATCATCAGAGAAATGCAAATTAAAACAAGTAGCTATCACATCACACCTGTCAGAATGGCTATCACCAATAAAGCAAAAAACAACAAATGTTGGTGAAGATGTGGAGAAAAGGGAACCTTTGTGCACTGTTGGTGGAATTGCAAAATGGTGCAGCCACTATGGAAAACAGTTTGAAGGCTCCTCAAAAAATTAAAAATAGAACTACCATTTTACTCAGCAATTGCCCTTCTGGGTATTTATCCAAAGAAAACCAAAACAACACTAATTCATAAAGATCTATGTACCCCTATGTTCATAGCAGTGTTATTCATAATAGCCAAGATATGGAAGCAACCTAAGTGTCCATCAACAGACAACTGGATAAAGAAGGTAGGGTACATATATACAATGGAATATTACTCAGGCATAAAAAATGAAATCCTACCATTTGCAATGACATGGATGGACCTATAGAGTATTATGCTGGGTGAAATAAGTCAGACAGTGAAAGATAAATACCATATTATTTCACTTATATGTGGAATCTAAGGAACAAAAAGAACAAACTAAATAAAAACAAACTCACAGACACAGAGAACAAAATGGTGCAGAGGAGGGTTGGGGGACTGGGCAACAAAAGTGAAGGGATAAAGAAGTACAAATTAGTAGTTACAAAACAGTCATGGGGATGGAGAGTAAGCATAGGGAACATAGTCATTAGTATATGTAATGGCTGTGTAGAGCCAGATGGGTACTACAGCAATTGGGGGAGGGGGGAGGAATCACTTCATAAACTATAATTGTCTAACCATTGTACTGTATACCTGAAACTAATATAAAATATACATATATAAATAAAGAACTAGAGCAAAAAAAGAGAGCATTTTATTTCATTATTTTTGTTTTTGCTATAAAATAACTCGATAGTCACACAAAAGTCCAAGTATAATACATCTTGAAACAGTTTTCAGACTACATACCCAGTTGTGCCCAAAGTGGGTTATACGGATGAGTCTTTGCCAACATGTCTACACTCTGAGAGGAATGTTTTTCTAAAAATATTTTTATAGGTGGTTGTCCATTTGGCATGACTGTTGGAACCCAGGCAAGATGATTGGTCAGAACTGCAGTAATGAGGGCTGGCAAGAATCTGGAAACAAAATGCATCCTATCAGATTCCAATCTGTCTTTATGAACCCTAAATACAATATAAAATACAGTGACAGAATAAAGCAAAGAGATAACATATTCTCATGTGGCCAAACTGCACAAAAAAGGAGGAGAGAAGGAAGGCATATCACCAGAATGAAAATGAAAGTTAATTAATTTTTCAGTTGTGTAGAACTTAAAAGAAAATCCTTAAAATAAGTCATTCAAAAGATCTATTTCTGATCATAATTAAAAAAAAACATGTAGTTTTACTTGAAAAATATGAATTCTCTTCAGTGTTTAATCTACACAATTTATTAACAAATCAACCAGGAAGTCTAAACATTTCCACATTACTAAATGGGAAAATAAAGAAAGTATTAAAACAAACTTTGTCTACCATCAAAGAGAGTAAAAGTATCTAAATTACTCATCTAAAGTCTAGGAATTTGAGGAATGGTTAGAAGAAACAATGAGATAAAATATCACATTAAAAATATATCATCGGCATCCTGACACTTAGTTATGTTTTTTTACTTCTTTTCTACAGAATAAAACTGCAAAAGTAGATATAACTCACACCAAAAAAAAGAGCTTCAAAGAGTTCTGTAAAATGTCAGGAATTTTAATTTAACACAAAGACATTTCTACTGTTTTTCATTCATAAATTTCCATGGCCTTCTTCCATACCCTATGTTTTAATTATCTTTTAAAATTATCTTGATTATTAACAATATAAAATAATTTCAAAGATAATGGCTAATTCTTTCACTTTTGTAATTAAGTTCGATCACAATTTGATAGCTAGTTATAGTAAATAATAGCTAAAGACACTAAAGATGGCTAGCTGGATGGATGCATGCATGTGCACACACGCGCGCACACACACACACACAGATATAAAGTAAGCCATACTGATTTTTTGAAGCATTTTCCATTAGAAAAGTGAATTCCTTCATGAAACGATGGCAAAGCTGGTTCTTTTCTGGAATCCCCGACATCATTGTAAGCCAGACAGGCTCTCCAATACGTGGCATTGTGTAAAGATTACAAATTGTTGTCCTAAAAAGAGGAAAACACATTATAAAATTTATAATTCCCAGATTTACATACTTTTAAAATAAAGTTATCTTGACAGCTTGGGCTTCACACTCAGATTATTAAAGGTTTTGAGAGGAGACAATGAATCAAATCATTCTTTCTCTGTCATCAGCACAGTACCATGAAGAATAGTCTGTACATGAACTCAAAAATATGTTGGTTCTGGCACTGGCTCTGTCCCCAATGACTGTGTGCCCTTGGGTAAATTACTTCCTTACTTTAAGCATCAGTTTCCTCCACCTGTAAAATGAAAGGACTAGGACTAGATAATTTCTAAAGCCCCTTCCAGCTCTACATTACAAAGATGTATGGTGTACTTAAATATATTGCAAATAATCAACACAGAAAAGAAAAATATTCTAAATGGAGTAATAGTTTATCCTTATACCCACTCAAAACAACAGTTTATCAGCATCATTTTGTTGATGCTGTGCTGAGACTCATAGTAAAGCTCCAAAGGATGATGAGGACATTATAGATGACATGCTATATTCCTACTCTCTTTCAAGCTTCTGAAGTTTTCCTTGAATCAACACAACAGAGGATTATTGCAAAAATCATGATTATTGCCAGCTCTTCTGGCTGACTGTCTCATTTATTTAGGCAATAGCTAATCTTATGACTTACACTCTCTCCTGAAATCTTCAAGAATATCTTTAAGATGTCAATTCTTTTCGTTGTAATTATCTACTCAGTGAAGTCCTATACACTCATCAGTCTAAGGAACTCCTGCCAAGTTGGAGCTTAAGAAACTAGCTGAACGCTGGTGCTCTGATATCTCCACAAGTGCTAATACCTATACCTCAGCATAATTCTCTAACACCTAGAATCCAAAAAAAAAAAAAAAAGGAAAAGACTTCTCTTGCCTGTACAAATTTCACTGAATCTTGACCCATTATAAACACAATATAGTACAGTAGATAGAAGTGACAAATACAGGTCACATAATAAGTTCTAGGTATGGCATAAAAAAACCATTGCTGAGAATGAATGAATGAACAAAAGAATGAAAAGAAAAAGAATTAAGGGTATTTTACAGAGAAAAACATGACTAGAATATAAACTAGGGTTATGTGAAAATGCTTATTTTTAAATCCTATTAAGAACATCCAGATAGGATGGAAAACTGAGCACAAATGTTTATCCCTCTCAGTTCTGATGCCCCAAGTGAATACCACTTACAGATCTGAAAACAAATAAATCACTAGAACAAATAGAATTGGAGAGGAACCTTAATGAAAATTAAAATTATAGATTTAATGAAATTCTAGAAGATAAAACACAGAGAACATTAACTGAAGTAATAGGATAGAGGATGGGATGGGTTATAGTGCTCAAAGAGGGGGCCATGCACGAAAAAGTGCTAATTTGTGCCACTGAATAAGAAGAGGCTCAGGACTCGTAAGAGCCCAGTGGAGCAGAGGGCAGGGGTTATACAGACTGTAACCTGGGAGACTAATTCAAGGTCCGTGAATGGTTGGTGACCCCTACCCCTACCCCATTTTCCCACAGAATTACTACAGATAGCAGAAAAGATAGAGCTACTGCCTAGCCCAGAGAAATGACAATCTCCTAACTCTTTCTGATATTTAAATATTTCACACTATATAAACAGATATACAGTCAACGTTGTGGTATTAAAATTTAATGGGCGGGGGACAGCAATTTGAGGGGGAAATGTCTGAATATGCTCCTTAGGGAATGATAATGAAAAATGGTTGAGCAACACTGCCCTAAAGTAAAGTTATCTAGTCTGTGTCTGATTTATGCAAAGAGCTCCAAGCTGTATTTTGGTGCCTCACTCTCAACTATAAATGGGCAACCAAAATACTAATATATAGGGAGGGAAAGCTCTGAGGAAAAAAAAAAGACACAGAAGATCAACCCAGGAGTGCCAGTTTCTAACAAAAAGAATTCAGGAGAGGTCTACAGCCATACCACTCTGAACAAGCCGAATCCCATCTGATCTTGGAAGCTAAACAGGGTCGGGCCTGGTTAGTAATTAGATGGGAGACCACCTAGGAAGACCAGGTGGCGTAAAAAATAAAAATAAATAAAAAAAAATAAAAGAATTCAAGAGAGAAGAAACAGAAGAAAACAAATTATCAAAGAAAGTAGAATATTTACCAGAGCTGAGAAAAAACAAGATAGTGCTACCACTATACTGAGAGGCTAAAAGACTGAGGGACAGGTATAAACTCATGGCAGAAAATAAATATGCTCTAAAATTGATAAACCAAGAAAGAGCTGCATTAAGTATACTGTTTCATAATACTGAAGTAAATAACAAAAGAAAGAGTTAAGAGGTAGAATGTTCTTGGGAAGTGAGAATGAGGATGGAGAGGTAGGGTAGTGTTCATTTATTTCCATTATTAGACCCTTCAGAATGTATATTTTTTTTCTTAACCATGTGAATATATTTTTTGATTAAAAGAAATACTGTATAAATGACTTGAGCCAATCGATTCATTTTCCATGAGTTTCATCAGCATAATAGTGTCTACTACAAACTCTATGTATCGTGGGCCAGAGCCAGATCACTAGCCCTAGTACAGTGGTCCACTGAGGACACACACGCTTAAAGATATGCACTATAACCTCAGAGTGTAGCAGGTGCAAAGAAGGCAAAGAAATTAAGTATGCAGCTGTGCTTCTCATTATATACAACTCTGGTGTCATTAACAACCTAGAAGTAATCTTGCTTTTTTCTCCTACTAATAGTTACATCCTACCCTTCGCTAGTAAGAAGGGCAAGGATTTTCAGTCATCTGATCCCTTCTTTTCCCTGGTATGTCCCTAGAGAAAGACTCCTTAGTTGTAAGGGAATGGGGGTCATGACTTAGTTTTCTTTGATATGCATACAGTCTAGGTCAAAGTCCAAGGACCTCACCTGTACCAGGAAGCAATGCTAGCTAAAACATACTTCCTGCTTCTCTAGGTTTCAGGGTTTTTGTATACATGTGAATCATTTCCTTCCTCTTCTCAACTGCTCAAAACTCATTAATCGTCTGGCCTCAAATAATCACGTACTTAAAAAATTATCTAATTGCCAATTTTTAACAACCACTTCATTTTTAAATTGTATGACAGTCTCAATATTTGTAGTAATATTCTATAAAGTTGACATAAACAATGAATTAGTGAACACTGAATCACTGTTCCTAGGGGAAATACAGGGTTAAGGTTCCTGTGAGTCTCTGGTCACAACACTTTCATCAACCCATCAATACATAATCTTGTTTTATGAGGGGTTCTGTATATACTGTTTAATATTTAATATACTGTTGATTCATTAACATTGAGTTCACAGCCAACAACACTATGACTCACACCTGCATGAAGCTTACTCAGCACAAATATTTTTCTCCGTAAGGCACATCACAGCGTTCCTGCACTTCGTAACATTGAAGAGCATTTCAGCACTATGCTTGAGGGCCGTTTTTAATAGCGAAATCACTAACAAAAATCAAAATATGCTTTAAAAAAAGTGGCACTAAATATTTGTCAAACAGGACACTTGTTTACTGAATGAGAGCTAAAACAAGAAGTTGGAGCATTGTCTTGTTTGACCTCATCTGGGAATGTGTGTTTAGAGCCACTCAAATTTTTCACTGCTCTGTGCATGTCCACAGATGATCATAAAAGCACTATATTTTGGGGTTTTAAATAAATTTTAGCAAGTAGGTGAATTCACAAATACAGATTCTGTAAATAATAAGGACCAACTTTACATATTAAAGTATTTCTACAGATATACCCCTTAATAAAAATTTTGTTAATAAAGTATTTTTAAGATATTGTAAGAATGCTTAACTGACTTATATAACCTTTCAGATTCACAGTGACTGAAATAAAATACACTAATACAAAAGAGAAGGTACACAATCATGACATATATTTTCAATGATTTCATAACTCACACATGTTGTAAATTCCAGGTAATCTTAAAATTCTAAGGCTAGGCCATTCATCCTACCTTATTACCAAAGCGATTAACTCATAGGTATTTAATTCAACTTTTTAAAAATAAAAATCCTGTTTATAAGCTAAAAGCAAAATCAGCATTTTACTAAGAATGAGTCTTATGACAATATTTACTATTCTGGTAACTTCAGCTGGATCTATAATGACAGTGTTTCCTCAGAGCTCAAACAGGTCTGGACTCTTGGCCTTCTGCCACAAAGCTTGTGACTGCAGAAAAGAAACTGTAATCCAATAATGTAAGTAATAGCTCCAAGTTCAAGGGCAAAGATTCATTACCATGTAAAACTACAAAATGTAAAACTCAAAAATAATATTGCAGGATTCTTTCAGGCAAGTAAATAAAAAGTCTATATATCTCTCCAGTCTGAAGGAAGACTGGGAGGATAAAGAAGACCTGAAATGACTCTCTTAGAGGGAGATAGACATCAGTCATTTAGAGTGACTCCCAATGTAGTTCATATGCAGTATGTTTGCTTGCCATAATCAGAGCACAGTTAAAGCAGTTGTTGGAGCGTCAGGCACAAGCTTTGTTCTACCAAGAAAACACTGGCAGAAGAAACACTATTTGTTTTGCCATATCTAGAGAAAGGATCAAGCAATAGTTATGTGGAACATCAAGTTCATATTCTCTATATCCATGTGTTCTTGTATTCCAGGTATCTGAGAACATCTGATTACTACTACTGGTTAAATAACACTTAACCAGTCCCTACATCTAGGAGCCCAGGAGAGGACAAAGCACATTTCTCCTGGAATAAGGGTCTCTTCTGGTCATATCTGATTGTCTAACAGTTCAATACTAAAAATCATACCACTGATGGCTCCCAAATGTGCCATCCCAAGCACATTTGATATTTAATGATAGAGGAACCAATGGCCTACTGAATTATACCTTCATTCGACTATGTGACAAAGAAATTTAAAGAATTTAATTTTAACAGAATATGTTAAAGAAAATAAATAAATCTTCCTGTGTACACTGCAAAACAACTTTATATTATGAAAAACTGGAGAATATGTACCTGAATTCATTCAGGGCATCAACTATTCGATTATAAGCCAAACTCCTCTGGCTGGCATCAGTGGATCTCCGGCTCATTTTCATAGCCTTGAAAGCAATCAAATAGTTAATTCTTATACTGATCACGGGCAAAATATAAAAGAAAAAGAAAAAAAAAAGCGAAGTCATATATTTCCATAACACTTAACCACTATTCTTATCTAGAAAGATATAAAGAAGACACACATTTACTGTGGCTTTCTCTAATGTATCTTAGGTCATTAATGATCATAAGAAAATTCAAATTTTTCAAGTGTTAAATCTCTTACTGTAACTGTCAAACCATAAAATGTCAACACACAAAGAAACTGATGTTGACAGTTTCTGGGTTACATAAAACTATTCTTTTTTTCCAAACAGCAGAAAACACAATAACTCAGTAATAACAGCTCATGTTTCCTCTAATATTTCACAAATAATGGTTCTGTTAAGGAAATCTTTTTTTTAAGATCTGAAATATAAAGATTCTACTTATGTCAAGTTATTAGTAATATCTGCTTTCTTAAAAACATATTTAGCCATAGTTGAGAAACCTTGCTTTGGGTAGAAAAAAGGGTATCAGGATTAGAATATGGATGTCAGAAAGAACTTTGTAATTTTTTAAATGTTTAAAAGAATGTAATTCCGTTTACTTATATAATTACAAAGTAATTTTTAAAAAATTTTTAAACATATATTTAACAAAAGATCAAACTAGTTCAGGCCAAAATCATGTTCATGTATATAGAAAAGCTTCACAGGCTAAAAGTGAAACTTAATTTTATATTTTTACAAACTGTTGAGAGATTCCCAATTTATAAAGAAGTAAAAACTTGGGGCTAGAGTTGAGTAGTATTCTTTCTTAATTTTCAGCAATAAAAATGTTTAATTAAATTATAGATCTCAAAAGGTATCACTTTTTTAAAAAGTGATAATTTGAAAACTGGCCTTAGAAGATAACTTCTGTGGATAGTCTCATGTTTACTACATTCTATTATTAACAACTGTAGAACTTTTAAAATTAAGTTCTATACTATTCATTCATTCAGCTTTATCTTTCAGCTTTGATAAGAAATGAGATGTTAAACTTGAACAAATATTCAGACAACTGTAAGTACTGCAATGTACTCTTTAGGTTACAGAATGGTCAAAGCATTAGAACATTTGAAGTCATCTTTAATGAGTTCCACAGTGACTAATATTTCAAGGTTTATACAAAGCTTGAAACGCTTCTTCCAGTAACTCAAAATGTCAGTTCAGCTACAGCTAATTACTATGTGTATTGACTCTGGCAAGAATAGACTACAAAAAGGGACAGCAGCCAATTGAAGAAATCTGTCACCAGTTTCTAACTCCTGAGAGTGAGTGAAAAATGGCCTTTACTCACTTGTTTAGTATTGCTAATGATATATTTGTCTTTTTGATAGACTTACATTGAGGAACTAACATTAGTGTCTTCTCTTGAGGCAGATGATTCTGAAATGCATCTTCTACTTCCTGAACCATTTTAATTGGCCTTCCCATCTCTCGCCTCTTATTCTAGTCTGTTTTAGACATAGTGCAAATTAATCTTCCTAAAGCACAATTTGGAGACAGCCTTAAAAACAAAGGCAAAACTCTGGCAAGCATTCTAGAGTCTTTGATCTGGTCCCCGTTAACTCTGTCAGACTTCTCCTCCTTAATGTTCTTTCTCTTCCACATACTGTCACAGGGATTAAGAACTTTACGTATATCAACTGATTCACTGGTTCAACTTCCAGGAATCTCTTCTAAAATATAATCTGGAAAACTTACCAATATGTTAACAACACTGTAGCTATAATTGTGAAAAAGTAAAAATGGCCTAATAGAAAAATTGTTACTCTGAGGAAAGCCACTAAAATATATTTAAGAACAATTTATAATGACGAGAAATGTGTATGTTACAATGATGAGTTTGGTTTTTTTTAATGAGTTTTTAAAAATAGGCATATAACTAAGCAATATGAACAGAGCACAATTCCGATCAAGTAAAATGGATAAGAGGCCTGGATAACACTTTCAGCAAAATGTTAATTATTTTTAGGTGGCAAGGATATCAATTTTTCTTGCTATTGCTATATCCAATTTCCAAAATTTTATGTTTAAAAAATCCTACACATCCTTAAAATGCAGTCCAAATGAAACATCTTCTCAACAGGAAGTCATTTTTCTTTCCTATGAACTCCTAAAAACCTTGGCTTATTCTTCTTTTTTGGTTATCCTTATACTCTTATCTTGTATTCACAATTTTCTTACCTTACGTAAGTTTATCATATAAACTATCAGCAGACTTTGACAAAATTGATCAACCCTAACTTCTTAAAAACACTTTCTTCACTTGAATCCCTCTAAAAAGTATTCTCTCGTTTTCCTTCCTACTTAGATGGTAGATCCTCAGTCTTCTCTCTTCAAATTTTAACTGCTGAAATGCTCCACAAATCAAGCCTAGGATATCCGCTCCTCTTTCTCTCAATCAGTTTCATGGCTTTAAATACCATCTGTACACTGGTGACTGTCCAGCTTGGACCTTTCCCGTAAACTCTAGACTCATATAACCACTTGGATGTCTAAGAGGTACCTCAAACATACTCCTGATCCACCATCTGTTCCATCTGCAGTTTTCCCAATCAAGTACTGGCAAGTCAATCCTGCTTACTGCTCAAATGAAAATTCATGAGTCAACCTGTATTGTTCTCTTTCTCTTACACAGCCCAAATCAGTACATCAGCTAATTTCATTAGCTATTTTCAAAACATATCCAGAATCCCACCACTTCTCACCAATTCCACCACAAAATTGGTTTGAATGTCCATCATCTCTCACCTAGATTATCACAACAGCCTCCTAACTGGTCCCACAATATCCACCTTTGCTCCTGGAAATCTATTCGCCACCAGCATTAAGAGTGATTCTCATAAATAATGTCATTCATACACTCAAACCCTCCAAAGTTTTTCCATCTTTCTTAAGAGTACATGCCAATACTCTTACAATGGTATCTTACAAAGGCCCTGCACGATCTTGTCTTACTTCTAATCCAACTACTTTGGCTTTCTTACTGTTGCTCAAATATCAGGCTTATTCCTGACACAGGACCTTTGACCCTGCCTATAACATTCTTCTCTCAGGTAGTTGTAGCTCACTTCCTTCATATCTCTGGACAATATGTCATTTTATCAGGAGGCTTCCACACTAGCCTGTAAAAATTAGCAATCCTTCTATCCATCATTCCTTATCAATCTTTCCCTGTTTTATTTTTCTCCACAGCCCTTATTCCCACCTTGCAGCTTTATGTATTCATTTATTTGTTGTCCCATGAGGTCAGAAGTGTTGTTTTTTTCACATCTTATCTTTAGTTGCTAGAATAATGCCTGCTACACTATGGGCCTTCGAATATTTATTTATTGAATGAATAGATGCATGACCTTAGATCTTTTATTAGGCAGCAAGCTCTTTAAAAAGAGCCGAAGTCTATTTTGCAACCCCCAGAGCACTCTGCAGGGTGCACGCACTGTGCCTGTTAAGTTTTCCGCCAAATGAATAAACATGATGGTAAAACAGGGGAATACAATTCAAAGGAAAATAAAGGAGGTAAACAAGCCAACAACATGACTACGCTTACCTGTTCTATTGCACTCTTTAATTTGTTCATGTGGCTTTCAAAGAGAGGAAAGTGTGAAAAAAAGAATTCATTAAATTTATTATTTTCATCTTCATCTTTGGATAATGAAAAGATTACCCCGATAGCAATCTTCTTTTTCCTCACAATTCCTGGGTTAGGGCCACAGCTTTCATCTGACAGATTAAAGCTTTCTTCTATAGACCTTAAAAACAAATGTAAAAAATTTTAAAAACATATAACAATGATTAAATACACAATTCAATCTCCTTGTTAATGAAATGTAGGCAAGCTAAAGGTCTTCTGCTGTCTTATCGAGTAAATCTAAAAATTCACATCAATTGTGTATCTCTTTGAGAAATCTACTGGCTATTCCTTCATGATCCCATTTTTATAAGAAATTTTAAGAGTCAGACTGAGAACATTTTGAAAAAAAAAAATAATTTCAATACATAACCAACCTAAATATGCTTGAAATTTAAGGTACAATCTCTTCACTGTTTTAGAATCTACTTGTTTCTTCTTTTGATTGCAGTGGTAAAATCAAAGATGAAGGAATAAAGGGAATGAGTAAAGGAGAACTTTTATTAGATAATAAAATTAGTTATACTTTACACAGACTAAAAAAAGATCTTTCAATAATGAATTAACTTGCCAAAACAGAAACAGGAAAAACTAAAATATCAAAACATGCAGTACATGGATCAAAGTCCTAACACAGGAGTTAAAACTATAAAACTCTTAGAAGAAAACATAGGATTAAAGCTTCATGACATTGGATTTGGTAATGATTCCTTGGATATCACACCAAGCATGAGCAACAGAAGAAAAAAGTGATAAATTGGACTGCATAAAAATTAAAAACAGTTGTTCATGAAAGGATACTATCAACGGAACAAAAGGCAACCCATGGAATGGGAGAAAATATTTGCAAAGCATTTTTCTGATAAGGCAGGAGTCCGTCAACTCCTGGGCCACACACTGGTACTAGTCTGAGGCCTGTTAGGAACCAGGCTGCACAGCAGGAGGTGAGTGGTGGGCAAGCGAGTGAAGCGTCATCTGTAGTTGCAGTTGCTCCCCAGCGCTACCATCACCACCTCAACTCCACCTCAGATCATCGGGCATTAGATTCTCATAGGAGCACCCGTCCCTGGTACCAAAAAGAGACCACTGCGATAAGGGATTGATATCCAGAATATATAAATAACTCCTACAAACTCAACAACAAAAAAACAAACAACCTGATTTAAAAATAGACAAAGCACTTGAATAGACATTTCTCCGAAGATGATACACACATGGCCAATAAGCACATGAAAACATGCGCAACATCACTAGTCATTAGGGAAATGCAAATCAAAACCACATTGAGTGATATCACTTCACACCTATTAGAATGGCTATCATCAAAAAACCCCAGAAAATAACAATTGACAACATGTGGAGAAATTAGAACTCTTATGCATTTCTGGAACATAATATGGTGCAGCCACTTTGGAAAACAGGACAGAGATTCCTCAAAAACTTAAAACACAGAATTACCGTATGATCCAGCAATTCCACTTCTACCCAAAAGAAATGAAAGCAGAGATTTTAACTAGTATTTGTATACCCATGTTCATCCCAGCACTATTCAGAACAGACAAAAAGTAGAAACCCAAATGTCCATCAACAGGCAAATGAATAAAAAACTGTGGTATATATATACATGGATCATTATTCAGCCATAAAAATATGAAATACTGATTCATGCTACATGGATGAATACTTAAGACATGCTAAATGAAATAACCAGAAATAAAAGGATAAATACTGTATGATCTGCTTATATGAGATATCTAGAGTAGTCAAATTCATAGAGACTAAAAATAGAATGCCAGGGGCTAAGGTAAGAAAGGAATGGGGAGTTATTGTTTAATGGGTACAGAGTTTCAGTTTAGGGAGATACGTAAGTTCTGGACCGGAATGGTTGCACAATATGAAGGTACTTAATGCTGCTGAACTGTATACCTAACAATGGTTAAAATAGTAAATTTTACATTATGCATGATTTGCCACAATAAAAAATGCAATATATTTTAAATGTTTAAGTTCCAGATTTAAAATACACAAAATGCAAGTCCAGACTCTAAAAAAAAAAAAAAATCATATAAAATTATGTTTAAGGAACTATGCATTCTTGTTGTAAATTGTAGGTTTCAACGTACCATCTAGGAAATACCCCATTCTCCAAACTTGTTGTTTGGCTGCGTCGCCAACGTCGTTGGTAGCTGCTAGCACAGCTTCGGGTAAGTGAGGAGTTTGGGGAGGGAAATGGTGTAATAAGCAAGCTGCTGAGAGATGCTGTCAAGTCAGAATAAGAACAAATATAATGTATAAGTCGATCATAACTAAGTATAAAAACTTTTTTTTTAACAAATTTAAGAAAGGTTACTCAAATTTTTTAAAAAATAACACTGTTGGAATGAGGTCCCAGAGGAGAAAAATTATATAGTAACAGTGTGTTAGTAAGAGATTCTAAGACAAAATCCCCTTTTGACATCTTACCCCCACCTCTGAAGAAAACGCTACTTTGAAACAAAGCATTATCCTTTGGGCCGTGAGACTGTCCCTTAGCTTATCTAACCCCTTAGTTCTTAAAGAAAATACGATGCAATTCAATTTTAATGCAGCAGTTAGATTTTAAAAACAAAAGCTAAATTTGAAAATAAGTATCTAGATGTCATTTAAAGATACCATTTAAAAGTCCTTATGGTTTGCTTGTGCACAGATGATCAAGCCTCCAAATTCTCAGCCACTTTAAATAATAACCATATATCTACCTATTAAACCCTCAAAAAGGGAAAATCCTATAAACTGCTCCCTGGAGCATTCTAAGGGGTGACAGACACATTCCAACAGGGTTCACGCTAATTATAACTGCTGTGTTCCCTAACGGGATTATTTCTTTCCTGAAACCCTTCTCTGTAATCCAAAAACTCTGTTCTTTGCTAGGGTGTCAAAAGCTACAGCCTTTTATTTTCCCTTGGGCTAGGAATCCTCTCCTTCCCTGCACTGGACATTAGGGCTTGCTTTTGTTTGGCAATATTTTAGAGTCCCATCTTCATGATTATACACTGAAAATTTGTCAATTATTATCATCATCTATAAAAAGGTACATGCCACATGCTATATCATTTTGGACACCAGGACTGAAAACTAAGAGACCGACATCATAATGATCTGTTCATGTGAATTCTCTCTGACAAATTCAGTGATAAAGGGGAGAGCTTTATGTACCATGCAAACATCTGGACCACCAATGAATTAGTTCTAAACTACTTTCTTGAAAACACCACATTTCATCAATGACTATTTTAAAACTTTGTGGTCTGAGATAAGACTGGGTATGTATAACTAATCTGGGTATGGTTTCAGTGAAAAAGCAAATGTTACTCTAAATCTGGAAAAGCTATGTTTTACTAAATTCTGACATTGAAAATAACCCTATTAGAAAAAAGAAGAAAATACACAATATGTGAATTTAATGGCTTAAAGACACCTTATAGAACAGTCTAGCCAGGCCCTTCAATTTATAGCTGAAGAAAATGAAGTATAGAGATATGAATTTATCATCTCCAAAATCCTGGATAAAATAATGAGAATTAAATTCCTGCCACATAAAACTAAATCTCTAGATTACACAGAATGTAAGGTAGTAAGAGAAATATACTCTAGATTAGTTCTGAAGAACAAAAATAACAATTAGAAAAACCCAGAAAAGAAAGATGGGAGATTATCTGAAAGATGTAGACTTTTTATATTAGAGCAGTAGTTCTCAACTCTAGTTGTCCATCAGAATCAGGTGTTGAGTTTTTCACGTTGTTTTGTTTCTCAAATGTGGATGTCCAAGACTTTCTCTAGGCTAAATCAGTGTCTTTATGAGTAGAGTTCAGGCATCCGAAGAAAATTTTTGAAACTTATTGTTATTCTAATGCAAACCTAGGGATTACGATATATGGCAAATTTGGATTTCCCATCTAATGTGACATATAATGTGACAACACACAAGGATAAACAGAGTGAATAAAGTTTCTCATACTTGACAATAATTGACACCTAAGATTACTCCTTTTTTCACTAACACTGAGCTCTGGGCCATGACAAACACTTTTCTTTTTAAATGAAATGTCCTTCTTCTATGCCTTTGCCTAGATAACACCTATATGTTTTCCCAGACATAACTCAAGTATTATCCCTCTGTAAAGCATTACTGACTCCCTGCCCCTTCCCCAGACTGCTGGGTGCCTTCTCTCTGAACCTCTTTGCACAGGTCTGTCACAGAACATATCACGCAATGAACTATGACAGATAATTTTCCAGACTCTTAGTAGATTCTGCTCCGTAAGGTAGAATCTGGGTTTTACTTTTTCTTTTTCTTTTATTCAATAAAAGTTTGTTAGGCAAATGTTGGGAAAGTTCATATTTGAAAGAAATATGTATAAGATTAGCTCAAAAAGCCTAAGTCTTTCTGGGCAAGAGACAACCTGACAATTTAAACTCTAGTTAGGAGCCAGCTGATGTAAGCAAATGTGTTTCTTCTACTATGCTATCTAAGCAATCTCTTGAGCAATGCTTTTTTGTCTTGTACTGGCTAAGCCTAAGCCACTGTGCATTCACCCAGGCCATGCTCCATCAGGCACATTTAATAGTAAACGTGAACATTTTTAAATTTAAAATCTTACTGTTTCTCTAATTCTCTTGTAATATCAATGCTAGAAAACTGTATACATAAAACTGAATGATAAAGTCAAAGATAAAAAAGAGAACCAATGTCAGCTAATAGTTATCTCATAAAAAAACTAGATTAATACATGAACCTGGCATTACCAGAGCGTGCGATGCCGCTGTCTCTATCCTCATTCAGCTCTCTTCCAGGCATGTCCATTGGGTTACTGTGGACTGTGAATCAAGACCAAACTATCAGTTATAAAATGTATTGCTATTCAGGTTGACATTGTTCCTTTTAAAATAGCAAACTAATTCATGCTCATCTCATTGCATTCCTTTATTTTTTTCAATAGCATGGCACAAACCCAACACCAAGAGCTATTATTCAGTTGAACAAGCTTTGAGATATGATGGTTTGACATATAATATGAAAATAATCTATAATAGCTAATGAAGCAAAGGTGACTAAAGTAAGTATTTTAGAAGCATATTCAAGGGAGATATTCATAATATATTAGTAAATGAAAAAAAGGTAAGCTACTGAACAGTAAGAATGATGATCGCTGGGGCTAAGTGATAGGTGTATCACAGTTCACTCTATCCTTCTGTCTACATTAATGTATGTTTTAAAATTCCCCATAATAAAAAAGTTTAAGAAAATTGTTTGAAATAGTACATTCCCAATTTTGTTTAAAAAAAAAGAGGTTATTTCTGGCTAACAGATGGCAGACATATTTTTTGCCTATTTTTCATATTTTCCAAATTTTCTATAATAAATATTGTTCATCTCTCTTATTTTTAAGGAAAATATTAATTAAAACAAGAAGTTGGATACAACTTCTTGAATACTGAAGCATGAACATACTTGATCACCAGTTTAATGATATAAACAAATACATATACCTTTAACAGAACAATTACAATGGTGCTTGTTCATCTAAATCTTAGCTCCAAGAGAAATCATTCTTATGGAATAGTGAAAATCAGACATTTTACAATAATAATAAGATAGTATATTTTCTACAATTGGTGAACTATGGTACAAGCTACTCAGCCATGGAAACAAGACAGTGTCATTAGAAATTCCAACTGGATTATAATAATACTCATACTAAAATTTGATTTGGCAGAGTTAAAATCATTATTACATAATGATACAAGAAATGGCAAACTGAAATTTCATGAAAATGTCAAGTCCACTGATAAAGTTCCTGGGAACTTCAAGAACATACTCAGTAGAAACGAATTAAGTCCTTGCACTTCCCAAGTGATGTTTTCTTAACTGCACCCTCCCAAGTGCATTTATTTACTCCCTTGTTTCCACAGCTGATCTACAGTTCCAGCTGCTGGCACACCGACTAGTCCACCCACACAGCACATGGCAAACCTGCAAAGAAAGAGGCACTCCTGATCAGGCGGAGCGGGCCCTGCTCAGAGAACGCCCGCCTGGGGCTGCAGAGCTGTGAAAGACCTACACGGCAAAAACGCAAAACACGTGTGAAAGGGGCTGTCAGAGAAGCCGCAGTGCGTCAGGAGTCAAAGGTGAGGTAGGCAGCACAAAAGCAGACCAACAGATATAGACAGCAACTTATAAATGAAATAGGAATAACTTAAGCAAGTTTCCCTCTTTTGAAACAAAATGGTTTCCCTCTGATCGTGGCTTATGTCAAACAATTTCATGACTATTTATTAATAAATTTGTATATAATAATAAAAATAATCTTCCACTGTACAAGGTTAAAATTATTTTAAGTGTTCAATCCTTTCTAATCTTATATTGTTTTTAAAGATCCAAAAAAGCACAGAATTTGACCTTTGCCTAATAAATTTATCTTTTAAAAACTCAGTTTTAAGATGACAGTATTCTCCTGCAACAGCAGTAAGGAGAAAACCACTTAATTGCTTGGCTGAGAAAAAATAACACAACACACAACAAAGAGCAAATATAGAAAAGGGATCTATTGACGAATAAGTATGAACATAGTTTTTTTCTAACGTAGTGATAAGTTACAATGTAATGGAAGAAACTAAACTTCCTAGACTAGGGATCAGCCATCAAGGAAGCACCCCACCAATGCAGCCTGTCAGGGTCAGACTCCTGGCTGTGGAAGAAAAGTGGCTACTGCACACTTGACCTAGAGAAGATAACAGAGTCTAAAAGACCTAAAAAGGGCAACATACCTGCTAGTTACTCTTTCTTAATCAAGATGGCCTAAAGAGCCACCTAGGAGGTTTACCTAGGACAGAATAGGGGGCTTTCTGTTTTAAAAAGTGAAAACATAATTTTCAAATTGTCAATAGACATTTTTCTATAACCAGAATTTTTATAATTATAGTGCATATGCAGCAATCCCTCCAAGTTTTATTGTTCAGTTCTCCCTTCAAGACTTATCTGTTCTGCCTTTTGAGCCACGCTTCTCTTGCTCAGGCCTGCTTCCACTTCTGGAAATGTACTTTCCCTTCTAATAAAGTTTTTCATTTCTACTGTAAAAACAACAACGACAACAAAAAACTTATCTGTTCTCTTCAAACTCCTCTCTTACCTCTTCCTTACTCTCCACGTGACTTTGTCCCGTACAGTCAAATACAGATGCATATGTGTATGTGTGCACATACACAGAATTCACCAGATGAGAACTCTCCTTTTCCTACCAGGCCATCTCCAAGCTTAATCAAATTCTCACCCATCCTCACCCTCCTTCCTGCATGAGCAGTAATAACAGGTAACATTCAATCCTTACTATGTGCTAGGGGCTTATTCAGTGAAAAATCTTGAGAGGTACCTCCCTCCCTTCCAAAGCTTATCCTTCTAAATCAGCTAAGACCTTCGAAAATCTGTTTGCCAAGTGTCACCTCTATCTCTAACCTCCTTAAAACCTCCTTTTCCATCAACATTTAAACTCAGTCAAAACTATTCTCCTTTCTCACCATATATCTAATTCTACAATTTAATAGTTCTTAAAATGTGGTCCCCAAAGACCCCAGGGGAGTCTCCACAACCCTTTCACAGCAGTTCTGTGAGGATCTTCCCTTTCCAACCACGTATCAGTGTGAGACTAGATTTTCTGTATACACTTCAATCAAAACATCACAAGAGACTGAATACAGAAGCAAATATGAGAATCTAGCTATCTTCTAGCAAGCCAAACATTTAGGAGATCTGCAAAAATATAAAACAATGCTATTCTTTAACTAAATTATGTTTGTCTTAGAAAATAGTTATTTAAAAACATGTTAATTATAGTTACATGAAACAGGTTATTAGTGCTATTTTTTAATTACTAAATAAATATTTTTAAATTTTCTGCTTTATTTTCTAATACAGGATATATCAATAAATGTAACCCATATAAACAAAAGTTCTTTGTGGCTCTCAATTTCTAAGTGTTTAAAGGGGTCCAAAGACCACAAAATTTGAGAATCACTGCTTAATATCTTGGAAAAAACACTTTCTGATCTCTCCTCAACTCTGGCTTTTATTCTCCTCACTGAAACTGCTCACATAGGCCACCAAAAGCCTGCTGCTTAATGCAATCCAGCATTATACTTTGAACTTTCCTCCTCAGTTTCCATAACATACAAGTTTTTTCCTCAGTATCCTTTTTGTGCTTTTCTTCCCCTACTCCTTTAAAGCCTGCATTCCCCTGGGTCCCATCCCATTCTCATTCTTTGCATTTCCTAGGTCATCCCATTAATTCTTATGTTTTCAATTATCATTTACATGGTAAAGATTTTCATATCCGTGGTAGATATAGCTAACTGCCTAACAAAGAACATAATATCAAGTCGTCTCGGGAACAGCTGCCAGCTAGGGACCATATTTCTCAAATCTCCTTACAGATAGGTAGAGTCACATGATTAGTTACCACCAATGGAATGTGAACAAAAGTAATGGATGTCACTTACAGGCTGTAGTGGTCATAAAGTGGGCATGTCTTCTCCACACTTAATCCCTCTCACTGGCTTGGGGCAACTGAGCACAACTGTGGGGTAAGTACACATGTTGAAGGAGGGAGAACTCCAAGGAAGGGAAGAGTCTGGACCTCTAAAACATGGTTTCAAGGAAAACTGCTTACCAATGAGGAATATCCTTTTGAACGTTACATGATTAAGAAAAAACCTCTATTGTTTTAAAATTATTACATGTTCATTAGTTTTTATGTTACAGCAACTACTACTACAATATATCTATCTACCTAACTAAACGTAACGGATAGCTTCACTTAACTATCCCACTGCTACTTCCAATCCAACATGCCTGAACCTAAAATCATCAATTCCCAATTTCTTCTGTTCCTCCCAGTGAATGGCACCAATATCCATGCAATTGCACAACAATTACACAACCGATAGCACAGTGCCACTTTTAATTCCTCCTTTTCCCCTCATCTCTTCTATCTAATTAACAACCCCTGTCCACTCTGTTTCCCTAAATGAATCTTCAACAACTCTCTAGGCTCACTGACACAATCTTACTTTAGGTCTCCATTATGTGTCACTTGGATTAGCAAAAGAGCCTTCTAATACAGGTCCTTCTTCAAGCCCACTGACTTACTTGAATCCATTCCCAGTGCAACTAAAATATTCTTTTGCTGAGATAAATCTGAAGTGATTATATTTCTACACAGGCATACCTCATTTTATTGCACTCCGCAGGTATTGTGCTTTTTACAAATTGAAGGTTTGTGGCAACCCTGCATCAAGCAATTCTATTGGCGCCATTTTTCCAACAGCATTTGCTCACTTCATGTCTCTGTGTCATATTTTGGTAATGGTCACAGTATTTCAAACTTTTTCATCATTATATGGTGATCAGTGATCAGCGATCTTTGATGTTACTGTGGTAATTGTTTTGAGACACCATGAACCATGCCCATATAACGACAAATAACCAACAGACGTTGCATGTGTTCTGCCTGCTCCACCAACCATCTCTCTCTATTCCAAGACACAACAATGTTGAAATTAGGCAAATTAGTAACCTATAATGACCTCTACGTGTTCAAATGAAAGAGTTGCATGTAAAGCTAGAAATGATTAAGCTTAGTGAGGAAGGTATGTTGAAAGCCAAAATAGGCCAAAACCTAGGCCCCTTGCCAGTTAGCCAAAATGTGAATGCAAAGGAAAAGTTCTTGAAGGCAATTAAAAGTGCTACTCCAGTGAACATAAGAATGATAAGAAAGCGAAACAGCCTTATTGCTGATATGGAGAAAATTTTAGGGTTCTGGATAGAAGATCAAATAGCTATAACATTCTCTTAAGCAACCGGCTACAACATTCTCTTCAGCAACCACCATCCTGATCAGTCAGCAGCCATCAACAATGAGGCAATACCCTCCAACCAGCAAAAAGGCTCAAATGATGGTTAGCATTTTTTAGCAACAAAGTAATTTTAAATTACAGGTATGTACATTCTTTTTTAGACATAATGCTATTCCACGTGTAACAGACTATACTACAGTATAAACGTAACTTTTATATGTACTGGGAAACCAAAATATTCACGTTACTTGCTGTATTGAGATATTTGCTTTATTGTGGTAGTCTGGAACTAAATCAGCAGTATCTCTGAGGTATGCCTGTATTCTGAAAACTCCTCTGCGTGGCCTTAAGAATGCACTGCAAAGATCTCTGGCTATAACAACTGTAATTGCCAAAGCACCCTGGCCACTGTATTCTGAAATCCACTGCCACCTTTGTGCAAGTTTACATGTCCCACTGGCTGCTCCTAGCCAGTAACTGAACATAGCAGATATAGTAAGTCAGGCCCATTTTGGCAAGAAGAGGGTCTCTTCTGACAACCAACTGTGACTCAGACTTGCCAATGTCCTTACCAAACCTTCCTTGGATTATATGGCAGGCTGCGCACTTCCACTCAGCCTTCGATTCCTCTCTTTTACTTGGGGTCAGACCTGCATCACAGTCAGGGCTCTTTTAACCCTTCCCAGACCCCTTCTCATTCTCTCTCTCACAGTCATAAAATCTTTGCATGTTTAATCTTGTCTAAGCACCTATTAAACAACAGGTGGAGGACCCGAACTAACACACCCTCTCCGGTACACAGAGCTCAAAGCCTAAGCCTAAATTCCTCAGTATGGCCCCCCATGCCCTTTGTGATTTGGCTCTTGTTAACATCTCTCTTTTGATTTCCTTTACTCCTATTTTGTGCTCCACCCACACGGATTTATTCACATTCCTTCAATGTTCTATGATCTCTTATCTATAGGTCTGTGCACACGCAATTGCTTTTTCCAAGAATATTTCTTTCCCCACCATCAGGGTAATCCTTTTTATGCCTCAGTTGTTCAAGGAAGCCTTCCTGACTCTCCAGGATTGAATTAGGTGATCTATCACACCATGTTCTATTAGTTCTATCGCACCATGCTCTTAGTTCTGGCCAAGAATTAACTACTATAATTATTACTTGTCTGACTCTCACTAACTAGAATTCCACTGAGGTAGGAACTGTGCCCAGTTCACCACTGTGTCTTCAGGGTCTAGCAGAGTGCTCCGCATATAACAGGTGCTTGATAAATATTTACAGACTAATTGCAAATTTAGAGAAAATAAGAAAGGGTACTCCAATATTCTTGATTCACAATAAGACTATGTAAGTAAAAGACATTCATTATTTAAAGTCTGTACTTTGTTAAATGGATTTCCTATTCCATATTAAAACAGGGAAGATGAGTATATTTGACATTTATAGTGTAATTTACTTTTCTAATAATAAATTTGTATTATTAAATAACTTTTAATAAGCTCCTTTAGCTTTGAAGTGTCAAATGATAAAAAAAAAAGATTCAGTTATTTCCTTGTCACATTTTTACTTTGTTAAAACCGATAGAATAATCAATCGAGATAAAAGCAGAATTTCTATTTTTCTACAAAACATACACAAGCCCGACACTGAAACTATAACTAGCTCAGATTGAGTACTTAATAAATGGCTGCTCATTTAAATGAACATGAATTATAAAAAATGATAGAAGGTTACACTGTTCAAGTTGGAAGAAAAAACTATTACCTACTAATACATAACTAATACATATTAAAATTAATTACAAATAAAAATTCTCACGCAACAGGGATTGAGAGAAATACTCATCCTATTCCAACTGCTGTCTACTCTCTGACACACTATAGTTCTTTATGCACTAGAAATATGGTCAGCAGAAATTCAGTTGAGCTTTCTAGGATAACACAAATGACCAGAAATTTTAGAAACAATACATGACTTTAAAATGTTGAACTTAAAAAGGAACCCTCATACACCGTTGTGGGACTGCAAATTTGTACAGTCACTATGGAAAACAGTATGGAGGTTCCTCAAAAAACTAAGAATTGATCTATCATATGATCCCTCTACTGGGTATTTACCCCAAAGACTTGAAAACCTATATCTGAAAAGACATTTGCACACCAATGTTCACAGAAGTATTATTCAAGGTGGCCAGGACATGGAAGCAACCAAAATGTCCTACAATAGATAACTGGATAAAGAAGCTGTGGTACATATATACAATGGAATATTACTCAGCCATAAAATACTGCCATTTGTGACAACATAGATGGAACTCGAGATAATCATGCTAAGCGAAATAAGCCTGACAGAAAAAGTTGAAAATCATATGCTATCACTTATATGTGGGATATAAATTTAAAAGCAACAAAGGAACAAGACAAACAAACAGAGACTCATGGACATGGACTATAGACTAGTGGTTATCAAAGGGTAGGGGGTAGGGGGAGGGGGGAGGTAAAGGGAATCAAATACGTGGTGACAGAAAGAAATCTAACTATGGGAGGTGAACATACAGTGTAAATATATATATGCCTTACTGTTAAAGTATACAGAAGAAACACTGAATTTCATTAACCAATGTCATCATAAAAAATAAATTTAAATAAATAAATAAAATAAAAATAAAATTTTGACCTTAAATAACAACAACAATCAACTAATCACATTACTAAATAAGTTGTTATTCTAATAAATCTTTTAAGGAACATCAAATTTGAACATCTGCTCATCTGAATTATTGGTCATAAAATAATCACTATTTTAAAATAACTTTTATTGTTACGAAAGAGAGAAGGGAAAAAATATAATACCAGTCTTCCTCACCTGAAATATTCAAGAGAGCTCAAAAGGGCTTTTTATATCAATAACAGGGCTTTTCAAAGTTGCGTTAAAGTTAAACACAAAACCAAATTAGATCTTAAGCAGTTCTCTTTTTTTCCAGATACAAAATAAATATTATTCTCAAATACATATGTTTTTCAAATAATACAAATGTTCTATACACTTGCAACTTAAATGCTTCTTCTACTTCTAGTATTTGAAACTCTTTGGTCTTATAAAAGGTCTACATTATTAAGAAAGAACTGCAAATCTTTGTTATACAGTTAAAACTTTTAAAACTTACAAAACCAAAGGAATCATTTACCTATATTTCCAAGTAGTCCATTAATAACTGTGTTACTATCAGCCTTTAATGTACTGTTGTCCTGATTGATGAATTCAAGACTGTCTTGCAGCCTACAGGAGAGAAGAAAAAAAATAAATTCCAAATTCATTTTATGCTCTTAATGGCAATTTTTTGTATATCCCAATGAAATTTTAAGTGCATAACAGTTTTTTAAGCTTTAAGTTTCCCTATTAGTTAATTAAAGTCAGGGGTTGGCAAACTATAAACTGAGGCTAAATCCAGCCTGCTGCCTGTTTT
Organism: Pteropus vampyrus; assembly: GCF_000151845.1. Classification (NCBI taxonomy): domain Eukaryota; kingdom Metazoa; phylum Chordata; class Mammalia; order Chiroptera; family Pteropodidae; genus Pteropus; species Pteropus vampyrus. The sequence goes on from NW_011888855.1 coordinate 3,746,334, forward strand.
TGTAAATAAAGTTTTATTAGAACATAGCCACAGTTAGTCATTTATATATTGTACATGAATCCTTTAATGCTACAATTGCAGAGCTGAGAAACAACAACACATTGTCTGGACCACAAAACCAAAAATATTTACTATCTGGACCTTTACAGAAAAAGATTATAAACCCTGATTTAAATTATAAAGTTTCCCCTTCGTATCTTGGACCTAAAAATATTTTCTAAACTTCTTACAGAAAACAAGAAAGAAAAAAAGAAAAGAATCAACCCAATAGCCAAAAGATATATTTAGTCTACAAATAACAAATGGCCTGTATTACTTCTTTTAGCAAATTATTCAAAATAACAAAAACAAAATTATACCTTTAGTATAATGTTTCTTTCCTTGAGATTTTAAGAGCTATCAATTAGAACTAAGAAAAGATGAAGAAACTAAGAGGATTTGAGTTCAAATCAGTCATTTCAGTGTAGGACCTCTAGTTTTCTCTTTACAATTAAATTCTTAAATATTAGTACTTTAGACATCAATATTTTTAAACATCAATGATATCGTAAAAAATATGTCTTCTTTTCCTTCCTAAAAGTTAAAAAAGAGCTACGTGTATTATAACTAATAAAATCCCCCAGAAGTCTTTTTAGAGCATATACAACTAATAGAGGTTCTTGAGACTATTTCTAGTTCAGAGTAGCTCCTTGCCACCCCGTATTGCTTTTGACTTTGGATACCCCCATGGACTCCGGCTAGCCAGGTTTCTGATCTACAGGTGGCACCTGCAGAATCCTTCCCTCGGGTCCACTACCACTTCATCCTAGCCCCAGTCCTACATTTACTTGATTCTGGCATGTAGCCCATTACCCTGACATCAGGCCTGACCTTGTTTCAGCTTCACTATTATAATTTTGGCAATATCCCTGTGCCCTACCATATGGCTGACCTAGGCCACTCCTAATGGCAAGGTTAATTCTAAATATTAAGAGAATCTGAAAACTAAAGAACGCAACCTCCAGATGCTAACTGAGCATGGCACTGCAAAATGGAAAATCAGCATGTCAACATGGAAATACATTCAATGTTTTACTTCCAGATACAGCTTCTAGCAAATTAGAAAAAGAGAAACTATATTCCTGGTCTTAAACTACAAACAAGATCTAAGAATATGCTGCCTACTAGAGACTCACTTCAGCTTTAAAGACATACACAGGCGACA
>NW_011888855.1:3747587-3806493 GCF_000151845.1 Pteropus vampyrus
CAGGTGGCACCTGCAGAATCCTTCCCTCGGGTCCACTACCACTTCATCCTAGCCCCAGTCCTACATTTACTTGATTCTGGCATGTAGCCCATTACCCTGACATCAGGCCTGACCTTGTTTCAGCTTCACTATTATAATTTTGGCAATATCCCTGTGCCCTACCATATGGCTGACCTAGGCCACTCCTAATGGCAAGGTTAATTCTAAATATTAAGAGAATCTGAAAACTAAAGAACGCAACCTCCAGATGCTAACTGAGCATGGCACTGCAAAATGGAAAATCAGCATGTCAACATGGAAATACATTCAATGTTTTACTTCCAGATACAGCTTCTAGCAAATTAGAAAAAGAGAAACTATATTCCTGGTCTTAAACTACAAACAAGATCTAAGAATATGCTGCCTACTAGAGACTCACTTCAGCTTTAAAGACATACACAGGCGACACGAAGGGATAGAAAAAGATATTCTGTGCAAGTGGAAACCAACAGAGAGCCAGGTTAGCAATACTTATCAGACAAATTATACATTAAGCCAAAAACAGTAACAAGAGACAAAGATGCTCATATAATGATAAGGGGGGTAATTCATCAAAAAGATAGAGCAATCATAAATACATATGCATCTAACATCAGAGCATGTAAACATATTAAGCAAATACTAACAGATCTTAAGAAAGAAATACACAACAATGCAACAGGATTTAAATACTTTACTTTCAACAATGGATAGATCATCCAGACAGAAAACCAACAAAGAAAAGTAGGACTTGAACCATACTTTAGACTAAATGGTACTAACAAATATATACAGAACATTCCACCCAAAAGCAGCAGAAAACAGTCTTCTCAAGCACACATGAAACAGTCTCCAAGACAGATCACATAACTGACCACAAAACAAGTCTTGGCAAATTTAAGAAGACTGAAATCATACCAAATATCTTTTCCGACCACAATGATATAAAACTAGAAATTAATAACAGAATGAAAGGTAGAAAATTCAGAAATATTAGGAGATCAAACATGCTCCTGAACAACCAATGGGTCAAAGGAAAATCAAGAAATACCTTGAAACAAATGAAATGGAAGCACAGCATAACAAAACCTAAGGGATCCTGCAAAAGCAGCTCTAAGACGAAAGTTTATAGTAACAAATCCCTAAAGAAATAAGTAAGATTTCAAATAAACCACCTTACTTTACCTCAAGGAACTAGAAAAAGAACAAATTAAGCCCAAAATTAGCAGAAGTAAGGAAATACAGTAAGTCCTCCCTTAACATCATCAATAGGTTCTGCAACTTTAACTGAAATGATATATAATGAAACCAAGTTGATCATGGGTTAATTGATATAAACAAGAGTTAGGTTCCTACACCATCTCATCAACACTATAACAAAATGACACTGAACAAAATGACACTATTCCAGGACTTGCTTTAACAAAAATCAGAGGGGGAAAAAATAAAATAGAAACCAGAAAAATAAAAGAAAAAAATCAACGAAACTAAGCTGGTTTTCTGAATACACAAAATTGACAAACTTTTAGCTATACTAACTCAGAAAAAAAGAAGATTCAAATAAAATCAGAAATGAAAGAGAAGACATTACAATTGATACCACAGTAATAAAAAGGATCATGAGATACTACTACGAACAATGATATTCCAACAAACTGGATAACTCAGAAGAAATGGATAAAGTCCCAGAAATATACAGCCTATCAAGACTCACACACACACACACACACACAGAGAGAGAGAGAGAGAGAGAGAGAGAGAGAGAGAGAAAGGGAGGGGAGTATTACACAGCCATGAGAAAGAAGGAAATCTTGTCTTTTGCGACAACTTGAACAAACCTTGAGGGCATTATGCCAAGTGAAATGTCAGATAGAGAACGACAAACACTCTATGATATCACTTATATATGGAATCTACAAAAGCCAAACTCAGAGAAATAGAGGGCAGAGTGGTAATTACCAGGGGCTGAGAATAAGGAAAATGGGGAGCCAGCTACTGGTCTTAGGGTACAAACTTCAGTTATAAGTTTAAGGAGTTCTGGGGATATGATGTACAGCATACAGATTATATCTAACAATACTGTATTATATACTTGAAAGTTGCTGAGAGAATAAACCTTAAATGTCCTTACCACAAAAAAGGAAATGGTAATTATGTGATAGGATGGAAGTGTTAACTAATGGAATAGTGGTAACCATTTTGCAATATATAAAAAGTATCAAATCAACATGTTGTATACCTTAAACCTACTCCATGTTATATGTCTATTATAGCTCAATAAAGCTGGATGGGAAAAACTGGCTTCCATAAACTTTCAACCTAAGGGATGGGGAAAAAATCTGAATTTAAGCTGCAATCCCGAGAGCAGTCTTTTAGTTTTTATGCTTTGCACATCTTAAATAATTCATTTCTCCCTGTGTCCATAATCACTTACGTATTGAGACTCCCACAGATGCTGCTGCCAGTCCGTGCAGTAAAAACTTTGCTGAGCATAAGCTGTGGAGGAGAACTATGAGGAAAAAGAGAGGGACAGAGAGAGATCAAAACTAAAATACAAGAAACTTTTTGTTTTATTATAAATAAAATTATATGTCACAGAGACTTCTCTGGAGAGTTACCACAGCCATGAAGCAGCATTAAACCCATGAAATCATAAACTGAGTAATCTGACATGCTCAATTTGAGTGAAGACTATATGAAATTTTCTTATCTTCAAAGACATTAATTATTCTAAATGGATTAAGAACCATCAGAAAATCCCTTACCGGATCTGATGAATTTTTAAGGTGGATCCTTTGTAGCTCATCGCTACTGAGCCAAACATCATCTCCCCAAGCATATTGGCATCAGAAGAGCACCGAGAACCCTAAACAATAACCATAACATTAATGAAATTGCAGAATTTAAAACCCTATGACTTTCAAATATTGATTTTTATTAAAAATTCTTGTTATAGTTATTCTACATTATTTTTTTTTTGGTTTTTTGGGTTTTTTTTTTTAGTGATTCTGCATTGTATATACTGTTCTAAAGTTTGATTTTCTTCATTTCACAATGTCGAACCATATTGTTATACATGGATTCTTTTTAAGGGCTGCACAGCATTCTACTGTATGAAAATACCACAGTTTATCAAACCGGTTCCCCTTACTGATGGGTACTTAGGTCACCTTTAGGTTTTTGCTATTTCAAATAATGCTCAAATGAGCAATCTTAACCACATCTTATGCATATGCAGTGTTTCCCCAGTACAGACACGAAGAATTCATTGAACTTGTAGAACAATTTTTATCACTCCTATTGTACAAAGGAGGCATCCATAAATGGGATAATTCATATCTATTTTGTATTTTTTTTAAAAAAGGGCTTATTTGAAACATTAGAATGCTGTTTTCAAAGAACTCTGATCAAAAGGTTATTCCTTTCCATTATTCTTTAACTGTCCTCAAAGGAGTCAGAAAAAGGCTAAAAATAGAAGTTATCCATTTGGTTACTACTTAGGTACTATGGCAAATATCACTAATTACCTACCTACTACCTTATTCCTTATTTTTTGAAGTCCTAATTGTTTTAGGGGCAATAAGGTGCCCAATGAGGGGGAGGGGACTACATTTCAGAGCCTCCTTTATACATAGGTTATGGTTGGTTTCTAAGGGTGACACTAATGGCTGGCGTAGCAGCTTTCAGAACCATACATTCATATGCATTCAACACAGGCCTGGTCAATGAGATATACACAGAAGTCACTGGAGATGGAGACTACACAAGGAGCACAAGGCAACAAGTACACATTAATTCTATGTACACAGATAAGGGAGCCTTGGTCTCTGAGGCCATGTTGAAAGCCCATGTAACATACCTAGATGGCCTACCTCCAGACTTCCTGTCATATGAGGAATATAACCTCTAACTTGCTTAATTAAGTCACTGTTTTAGAGGGTGTTCCAATGCAATTTCCTAACTGACAAGAATTATATAATAACACAATTGATGAGGAAGATGACCTAAACAATTATCCAAGACAGTAAATGAGGGTCATTCACAAATTTTACTAAAACCATTCCATCATAGGAAATTGAGAATTTGAAGTTTTTAAAAAATACTTAAAAGATTCTTCTGATGGTAACAATAAAGTGATAAGGACTCTCATTTTACAAGTAGAGGGCAAAGACTATACCTGAACACTATTTTTCTTTTTATAATGTGATTCTTTTATTCTTTGGCTTATTTCTGGCCTATCATGGGTTTAAAAAAATCTATATATTTATATTTTTGAAACCTTTTTAAGAAAGATATCCTCAAAGAGCAATGCATTTCATTATACATACAATTTTTATATTAGGTTTTTTTATACTCATTTATATAGCTTCTTCCTTTCTCAGTGCTGTAGTCTTAATCTTGTTTTAATAAAAGCACAAAGCTAATTTTTAAGGAAAAATATCACTTCTAATATACCTAGGTTACTGAAAAGAAGCAACTCATCTATTCTTGGGATTTGGTTAAGATGTAATTTTTATTTCAAGGCACAGAGGTTTGGGTACTAAGAATATTTTTAGAAACAGTAATTTTTTTAATAATCAAGTAGTTTTATTTTTTTTAAAAATCAATGCCAATCTTACTTGTCAACTTACATTGCTTCTGGCTAATGACAGAAATGAGAACCTTCTCTTCCAAGCTCAAATTTGCTATAATGTATCTAACTCCATTCTTATTTTGACTAAAATTATTACATAAATCAAGCTATATGAATTTAAATATCACAGCATGTATAGCTTTTACTACTATCAATAAAAAAATCCTAAAAAAATATAGTGAAAATAAATTAGTGTTCACATTTTATGAAACCACAGTTTGTTATTAAAGGTTCTCTTTGCCTGCTTTAATACATACCAAATAGTTATCACGAATGTCTCTGTATGTTAATTTTAATGTAATATAATCTATAATGAAGGTCATAATTTAAAAAGTACTGTTATCTTAATGCTTTTTTTAAAGGCCCTTATTTGAAAGGTCAATTCTTTGCAAGTACTCATTGCTGGAAGCTAATAATCTATAATAATCTGTGTAAATCAAAAATAATGTTCTAAGTACCTGAAATCATATTTTATGAAGTGTAGTGAACCATATGCTATAATAAATAGTTCAATGGCTTCTTGCCAAAAAAGCGGATTTCCAAGACCATACTAAACCTATCAAAATATCTGGGTGCATGACCTGGGAATTTGTACCTTAAAAAAAGAAAATCTCTAGGGATTTTGATGCAAAATGAAATTACAATCACTCACTGCTTCAGAGTTTCTAAAGTCTGGATCCATTTGCTAATATTCATTTTTAACATATTAGGAAGAAAGGCAGGTGTGCACAATTGATCACATTAGAAAATTAATTAGAACATCTAAATTGTCTTAAGTATCATGATGTTACATAGCACAACACTATTAGGAACTTGTTAAGGTATCATACTGAAGGTGAAGGAAGAAGAGAGGAGGGCAGGAGAACTGTGTAGTACTTCCTAATATCTGGATTTTAGTAACTTCAGATTTCTGTCACACCGATGTGGTATAAGGGCCAACTTCTATACAAACATAATTACCTAATTACAAAATTAAAAAGCCCAGGATTCCATCTTGGTACTGCTAAATATAAAATACTTGTGATTCTTTCATGCAAGCTTGGTTGATAAAAATAAATTCACATCAGATAACATTTGATAAGTATGAAAAACCAAACAATGATGTAAAATCTAATAAATTCATAGAGAAGTTCCTATGTAGTTACTGATTTAATTTTGTATTTTGAAAGAAGTCACATTACTTTTTGAAAAATAAAACTGCATATTTCTAATTGTGTATACTTTCAGTCATACTTCAATTCCTACAACCGCATAGAACTATATAATTATTTTATATTTATCTTCATATTTCAACAATTAAAAAATATATAAAATAAGAAATAATTCTGGTAGCCCAAAAAGTCTGAATTGGGAAATAAAAGGTAGAGAAAATACCCTTGCTGCCTATGCCCATAGCTCTCTGTATTTCCCCTATCCTAAAATTTAACAAAGTTCATAAACTTAGGAATCATCAGCTTCCTCAGCTACAAAGTAAGTGCTAGGAAGGTAAAAACTAGTCTATGTTATACCTCCAGGCCCCTCAATTGTGCACAACATATTGTAGAGACTCAAAAATAACTGTGAAGGAATGAATAAACACATGACACCGGCGCTCTTACCTGGTACTTAGGACACTGGTCTTTGGCGTCAGAAGATGAAGTCATAGAACTATCTAAAGAGGAAGAGCTGTCTCCTCCAGGTTTCAGCTGGCAGCATTTACCAAAGACTTTAACCTGAGCATCACTACAGAGTTTCTGAAATAGAAATATTATTCTCATTCATATTTTAACCAGTTTTTAACCATACACAAATTTAATTATTGTACAAAAATCTTTGGAAAAACCAAAGATGAAGTAATTCAAAACAGTATAACCTTAATATAATGACTATTTGCATTTTACCATATTCTCTCCAATACTGTTTTCTAGTCTTTGTCTCACAACTATAATAATATTTGTGGAGTTTATATTGTACTTTTCTCACTAACATTATTAAATTATGGGAATTTTTCTATATTACTATGATCTACACAATGTTCATTACGAGACACTTACTGTAGCAGTTTTCAAATTATTTGGTCTCAAAACCCCTTCACGTCCTTAAAAATTATTAAGGAATCCGAAGGCTTTTTATTTATGTGAATTGCATCTACCAATATTTTTCCATATTAGAAATTAAAACTGAGAAATATAAACATAATAATACAAGTTAACATAAGTAACATATTTTATGGGGAAAAAAAAAAACCTCTGGGGAGAGATACAGGGATGGAAAGAGAAATGCAAATGAGACTTTTCTATTTCACTATATGTACATACATATAAATTTCACCTTTTGAAATAAGAATGTATTAAACAGCCAAATTTTTAATAAGAGCCAACCTTAGAGCCAGAAAGTTGTACAGTCTAGTACAAAATAGAATGTACTTCTAGTTCCTTTTCTTTGTTCCTTTTGCTCTACTCTCCCTCCCCAACAGGTTCTAGAGCTTTCATTGCTCACAACTACCAAAGCTGCAATCCACCAAGGTCTGTGACACCCCCACAAGTATTCCAGGGCTTTATCACGGTTACCAGTATGGCCGCTCTTCCACAAGACAGATCTCAGGTTGGTTTTCAGAAGAAGTAGTCTGATTGAAATCACAATTTTTGGAAGACTAATTTTTTTTACAGTTGCCACCATTATAAAAAGCACTGCAAAAGAGAGCTTCTGGTAATTCCAAACTGCCTCTAACCAAAAACATAAAGAGGGGGCACAGTAAAGTAAAAATAAAAAGGATTTTAAAACTATACAGACTGAATTTAAATTCTGGCTCCTTGGGCAAGTTACTTGACCTCTCTGAGCCTTAACTGTTTAATGGGAAGAAAACCCCTACCTAATGGTAGATTATATGTAGCACTTAAGGGGTATCTCTGCCTGTGTCTCATTATATACTTATAAATAAATATACAAAGTGCCCAATACAATGTCTAGAACTAGCATACGCTTACTGATTTGTAGTTATACATATTAGAAAAAAGTTAAAGTAGGGGCTAACATAATTGAATGCCTATTCTGGAGTTAGTAACTTCACTAGATATTTCCTTTTATATTATTTCACTTAAACACTCACTAAAAACACTGGTATTTTCAGTACTGATATTCTTGGCCACTTAATAATTTTACAACTTATTGATCATCAACAAAATGCTAGGCCTTTAAGTATATTTTCTATAATACTCAGTGTGGCAAAAGGGTTCAGTTTTCTTACTTTTTTACTAAGGGAAATGATGCCATATTTTTAACCCACATAAACAAACATCACTTCCTATTTAAGCATAAGAAATGTTATAAACATCACTTTTATAAAATTGGCTTTTTATAAATTATCCATTTTTTTTTTACATTTTCAATCACAAACAAGTTACAAGTTCAATTTAATTTTTTTCGGAACCAAATGGGTAAGTGGACTACCTGACACACCATCAACTCTGAATACTTTAATGTGTATATCCTAAAAACAAGGATATTCCCCTACAGAACCACAATATAGCCACAAATTCGGGAAATTATCGATACATTATAACCATCTAATCCTCAAACTCCATTAAAATTTGGCCAGTTGTCTAAATAATGTCCTACAGAGCAAAAGGAGCTACTTCACAACCCCGCACTGCATTTGTTGTTTCTCTTTAGCCTCTTTTAGTGTGAAAAACTTTGTCTCATTTTGACTTTCATGACCTTGACACTTTTGAAGATTGTAAGGCAGTTATTTTGCAGACTGAATTTGTTTGACGTTTCCTTATAAGATCCAAGTTATATACCCTGGGATGTAATATCATAGACATAACACTGTGTTCGTTCTTCTCACTGAATCTTATCATGTGGCACAGGATTTTGATTAGTCACATTAGTGATGATATTCTTGATACCGATGATCACATCAAGGTGGTGCCTACCAAGCACCTCCACTGTAAAAAACTTTTTCCCCTTTGTAATTTATATTTCGGTCAGAGGGGATTATGAAACCATATGCTGTTTATATCTATATGCTATAAATATGTTGTTTCTTATCAAACTTTATTCATTTATATTCAGTGGGTTGTAATCTGGTATGATTATTATTTGTTTTTATGCTAAAGTTTTCCTGATTTGGACCCTTCAAGTGAGAGTCACCAAGCTGCCTTCTGTGTTCTTTTGACACATTCCCATCATTCTTTAAGCTTTCAACACAAGAAGTCCCAGGCTTATCTTTTTCTTTCCCTGCCCCAGCCCAAGGACCAGTCACTTCCCCAAGGAGCTCTGGTTCCTTTTAGGAGAGAATGCAATTTTAAACAATTCTAGGTATGCCTGTTATATAGAGATCTCATTGTTCCTAGGCTCTCTAAAAGGACAGAGCTAGAGAACATATATATATGTCTACATATATACACCAAAGTTTATATCTACATTTACTGTGTTTGTGTATATATGTGTATACATACATATATATACACACACATATAAGTAAGTTCATGCCAATATCTCAAATTCCAATCCAATACCACAGGGTTCTTCTAGTTTTCTCCCTTCCTTTATTTACAACTCCCCTCTCTGACACTGAGAAAGACATGCCTCTCACTGTCCTTAACATATATTTATCAACTCCCTTATATGAAACCAGTATATCATTTCCCCTGTCACTCCCTCACCTGCATTGGTGTTTCCCTCAGGCTCAGATACCCAGGATAGATGCCTTCCTCATCCCACCTGGGCTCTGATATTCTGCTCTGGGCCACCATGCCTCCACTATCTGACATCAGGGTTCAGCCCTACCTAATGGTTTTAAGATTGAATTATTTGGAAGGTGGAGAAAGGTGAGCGAAAGGTAGGCATGGGGGATTAAATTTTTTAACCTGGACACATAACTATATTCCATGTTCCAGATTCTATATCACAAATGAAATTCAAATAAATAACCAGCACTTATATGTAGTATTTCTCAGTTTAGAAAAGTCTTTCATACGAATTTTCAACTTTTTCTTGTTCTGTCAACTTTTAAAATTTTTAAGTTATATATAAATAATCTGTTTATATGATTCAAAAGTCAAAACAATATAAAAAAGTATATGCAAAGAAATGTAGGTCCCATCCTTCAGCTATCTTATTTCCCACTTCACACATTTCCAATAGGTAAAATTTTTGTTGGTTTTATCAGTATCTTTCCAGTATTTCTTTTTGCATCTATAATATTACTTTTCCTTCTATCTTACAGAAAGTGTAAAAAATTCAGTTCTGTTCTTCATTTTCAACTAATATCCTGGAGACTCTTTCCATCTATTTTTAGAACTCTTCTTTCCTTTTTCCTAAATATAGCTGTCTTATATTCCAGTGTGTAAAATATACTGTATCTTATTTAGCCAATCATCTGTTCATGACTCTGTGGGTGCAACTACTGAGTCAAAACATAAATATATGTAATTTTGGAAGATATTCCAAGATTAGCCCTCCATGGAAGTCTGGGTTATTGTCACTCTAAAAGGAAATAACTAAATCACAGTATAGTTTTAATTTTCATTTCCTTTATTATAAATGAGAGTAATGATGTTTTAAAATGTGTAATGGCCATTTATATGTGAACTCTCTGCCCTTGTCCTTCACCCAATTTTCTACTCAATAGGTTTTCTGTCTTGATTTCTAGAAACGCTATTAGAAACACTGCTACTTGGTTTTACAGATTATAAAAGTGTTTTCTCAGGGTATCATTTGTCTTTTACCTTTCCGTATGGTGGTGTTTTTGTTTGTCTTTGCTCTCTTTTGTTTACATATTTGTTTGTTTGTTTTTAATTTGGTTGTCAAATTTATGGCCTCTGGATTTTAATTCATAGCCAGAAAGGTCTTCTCAACTCCAAAGATATATAGGAAGTCACTCATTTTCATTCATAATGTTAGTTTTATTTTTTACATTTAAATGTGATACACTTCCAAATTTATCTTCTTTCTAAATGGCTAATTGTCTCAATATCATTTGTTAATCTTTATCCTATTAAAATGACACTTTTAACAAATACTAAATTCCTGCATGTATTTAGATCTATTATTGATTCTCTATTTTGTTCCATTGGTCTATTTGTCTATTTATGTGACAATAATGTATTGTTTTAATTATTGAGATGTTACTGTATATTTTCAAATCTGGTAAAGCTAGTCTCTTTCTGGTTTTCTGTTTTCCAACCAATTATTGCAAATTTTTCCTGTTTGAACTTTAGAATCTGCTATCTGGTTCCAGACACCACCCACCATCAAACAAACAAACAAAGAAACAAACAAATAAATAAATAAATAAGGCTGGCATTTTTACTGAGATAGCAATATTTTACAAAGCAACTTAAAAAGAATGAAAAACTTTATGACACTGAGTATTACCTAAGAATATATTTTGCCTTTCCATTTGCTCAAGCAAGCTATTATATGCACTTCAGGAGACTTTTAAAATTCTAAACACATAGGTTTTGTTAAGTTTATGCACAGGCACTGTTTAAAACTGTTCCTTTAAATAGAGTGTTGGCTTCCTTCATATCTTCTCATTGGAAGCTATTTGTTTATACTGAGTTTATTGATTTCTGTACATTAACTTCTAAACAGCTACAATGACCTAACCAATTCCTATGTTTCAAATCTGATGTCATAATTAAGCCTCAAATCTGATGTCATAATTAAGCCTCATGTATCAGAATGAACAGAACTCTCACATACTGTAATATATATTCACCTTTCCAGTTATGTGAATTTTCTGATGTATAATTTGATCCTTGTATATAACTAATGAAGGCCGAAACATGTGAATAATCATATAACTTCACCAGGAATTCATGAAATAGCACTGCATTATCATTAAAACAAAAACAGTGTCTAGAATAAGAATAGTATCATGTGATCAAATCATACTGGATCCTTTTGGTTACAACAGTGTTTGAATAAAACACATCTCAATATTTTTTACAATTCAGCTACAAGATGAATAAAGTCTGAGGACTGAATGTAAAAAAATTAATTTTTACAAACAAGGGGGAATGCCTTTATTAAAATCACTGAATGTATTAAATTTTATCAAGTTTTACAGTTCAGCAGTCATTTTTCATAGAATATAATGGAGTTACAAAACGTATGTGCTGAGAAAGCCAGACAATAAATTTTATTTCATCATTATAAGACAATATTCAGGCATGCAAAGTGCTTTAATTTCTAAAACAAATCAAAGTATTTATGTAATTCACTAATCATAGAATTTAAAATATAGCAACATTTACAGCTCCCTCATTTCCTCCCCAAATGCATTAAATATATACTCTAGATAAACAGTGTTTGCATGAAAATACAGAAATGATTTGCTTATCCTACAACAAGGCACTGTCATATTCTCCACAGAGAATTCCTTAGTTCAACTAAATCCAGAAATGAATCAGTATTCCACTGTGAAATACTGCCTTCCCTCCCATTCCAAATGAAAGGTACTCAATAAAGTGAGTCAACCTCATCTATCATCTTCAGAAAGAAAACTGTCATGTGAGTTATTTAAAGGGATCTCAATAAGTATTTTTACAAGGGCCATATCTTAAAGCTGATGTAGCTTCAAAGTAAACAAGTTTCATTAATCTGATTTTGATCCAATTAATTATACTCAAAATTAGTAAGCCCAAGTATTACTATCTTCTCCTTTTACTTGACAACTTTCAAATGAATTTTTTTCAAACACAACGCTAAAATTCAGAATCAGCCTCATATTAAAATGCCTAATAAACCTAGAGCTGTTTCCAAGTTAGAAAATGTTAATTTCTTTTTGATAAAGAGAACAGAGTAAAGCAATTTGGTAGAACTCACATTCTAAAGCTTGGCTCTCCATTTATAATCCATGACAATATTTTCTCAATGTTAAAACAGAACTTTTTCTCAATAAAATATTTGGTAAACTATATGGCCAAATTAGTATTTATAACCCTTATTCTCTTATAGATTGTTTTAAACTAAGAAAAAGGAAGGACATGCAAAGTGACAACATGTATCATATCTAAAAAGAATGTGGCTGTGCGAAGACAAAGCTGAACAATTTACTTTTATTCAGCAAACTGTTAATACCTAAATTATCTCATCATTATGTATGGACTCAAAATTTTGTGCAAGAAGTTTAAAATTATCATTTATATCACAGTCCTTTTTTGCTTAAACAGAAACCACATGATTTGATGTTCCAATTGTACAGGTACAGTAAAGCAGATGGTAAAAAAAATCACTTAAAGATCAAACAGCCTGCAATTAGAGGAAGCAATGGGCATTTCAAGGTTTTCTGTAGTGTTTAAAAGGAACATGAAATCTTCATGAAAATTTTATAGGATTTTGAAAATAAACTTCCTAACTGTAATTAAAATTGATCGAAATATGTCCTGAGTACTTAACACACGTGAGACAGTACACAGTTTAAAGAACAAAGGTGAATAACAAATAGAAATGTTTTACTTTTTTTTTCCAGTCTAATAATACACATACAAATACAGCTATAATATAGAAGTCTATAAAAGACTGCTAACAAAGCATTATGAGATTCTGATGGAAGAGAAAAGAAATATACCTAGAGGAATTAGTAAGAATTCATAGAGTTCTGATAAAATGAACCTTGAAAGAAGATAAATCTTCACCTAGGGACATAGGATGAGGACATATAAAACAATTGAGACTGGAGGTATTCAAGGCTGTTTGATTTCTAGTCACTGATCAGTCTCTCTAGAGAAAAGTTTAAAAAAGAAGTAGGCTTACAGGAAAATTTAAGAGGAAAGAGTGGTTGGTATGAGATTAGAGCCAGCAGACAGATTACTAACCAGAAACAAAGAAAAAGAGGTAACTAGGAAAAACAGAGGAGAGACCAAGAGGTAGAAAGGAGAGTCTGAGAAAAGACATGGAAATGAGCCTGAGAGAGAGTGAGACAGGAGACTGAGAAACACCAACAGACACTGAGGAAGAAGACCGAGAGGGATGAGGACAGAAAAAGAACACACACATGAAGAAGAAAGTAAAAGGATAATTATTTTGTTGGTGCTGGGTAAAGAGGCTTTGTGAATGTTTGCAGGCTAAGAACAAAGCTCAATGAGAGAGAAGAAGGAAGACATCAGCAGGAGAGAAGGCTAAGGAGACCAACCAAGGAAGCGCCACTCCAGAAAAGGCAGGCAGGGGCTCAACAAATAGCAGGAGGCCGCACTTGCAGGCTGCTTAAGATGCAAAGGAAAAAACGCACAGCTATAGCGTTAAGATAAATAGTAAAGGAGAGGTCACATGCTGCAATTCAATGGAACACTATCAAGCACAAAGAAAAACCTCAATAAATATCTGCTAAAAAAGAATCCAAAGAATATTGATTAACTAATCGATTTCAACCTATCAGTCTCAGTCTGGTTCTGCTAAGCTGTCAGCAGTATAAATATAAAGAAGACATGCTTAGCACTTTAGCAGCTACCCTTAGTTTTCAACTGTCTGCCTGACCATCTAAAATCCTATGAACTCTGGCATCTCGCCTGACAGCTGCTCACACCAAAATGCTGGATACATCAAACCTCCTCTCCCTCATCTCCCACATCTAACTTTTCTCCACATAGCAGCCAAAGTCATTTTTTCATTGTATTTTTTAAATTGAGATATAACTGACATATAGCATTATATTTCAGGTGTCAACATAATGATTTGCTATTTGTATAGATAGGGAAATGATCTCCACAATAAGTCTAATTAACATCCATCATTATGTATAGTTACAAAACATTTTTTTCTTCTGATGAGAACTTTTAAGATTTACTCTTTTAGCAACTTTCAAATCTATGATACAGTATTAACTATAATCACTATGCTATTCATAACATCTCCATGTTATTTTGTAACTAGAAGTTTGTACCTTTGACTCACTTCACCCGTCTTGCCTGTCATGCCTACCTCCCACCCCTGCCTCAGGCAACCACCTATCTGTTCTCTGTATCTACGGGTTAAGTTTTTTTCTTTTGATTCTACATGTAAGACCATATATACATATGTCTTTCTGTTTCATTTATTTCGTTTATCATAATGCCCTCAAAATCCATCCATGTTGTTCCAAATGGCAAGATTTCATTCTTTGTATGGCTGAGTAATAGTCCATTGTATATATACACCACATTTTCTTTATTCATCCATCTATGGACATTTAAGTTGTTTCCATGTCGTGGCTATTATAAATAATGCTGCAATGAACACAGCATTCATGTATCTTTTCAAGTTACTGTTTTTATTTTCTTTGGATAAATAAGCAAAAGTGAAATTGCTAGATCGTATGGTAGTTCTATTTTTAATTTTTTTTGAGAAACCTCCATACTGTTTTTCAAGTGGCTGCACCAATTTACATTCCCACCAAAAGTGAACAAGGGTTTCCTTTTCTCCACACCCTCACTATTATCTTTCTGATAATAGCCATTCTAAAATGTGTGAGGTGATATCTCATTGTGGTGTTTTTACTGTCCATTTCCCTGACAATTAGTGATATCGAGCACCTGAAGGCCATCTGTATTTCTTTGGAAACAAGTCTATTCAGATCCTCTGTCCATTTTTTAAATTGGATTGCTTGGGTTTTCTTTTCTATTGAGTTCTTTATATTTTTTGGATATTAACCCTTTATCTGATATTTGATTTGCAAATATTTTCTCCTCCCTTCTAGTAGGTTGCCTTTTCATTTTGTTGATGGTTTCCTTTGCTGTGCAGAAGCTTTTTAGTTTGATGTAGTTCCACTTGTTGATTTTTGCTTTTGTTGCCTTTGTTTTTGGTGTCAAATCCAAAAAAAAAAATCACTGCCAATATCAAAGAACTTGCTGCCTATGTTTTCTTCTAGGAGTTTTGTGGTTTCAGGTCTACGTTTAAGTCTTTAATCCACTGTGAGTTAATTTTGTGTGTGGTGTTAGGTAGTGGTTCAGTTTCATTCTTTTGCATGTGGCTGTCCAGTTTTCCCAACAGCATTTATTGAAGAGATTATCCTTTCCCTAATGTATATTCTTGGCTCCCCTGTTGTAAACTAATTGATCATATCTTCCTGAGTTTATTTCTGGGCTCTCTACCAAAGTGATGTTTTGAAATGTAAACCAAATCCCTTTAATGGCTGCCCTTTACATTTAGGATTCTACTTCCAGATTACACGTCCAGGGGACCGAGTCTTTAAGTCAGAAAGTGTTATGGTAGTCGCAGCAGCAAAGACAACCACAATCACCAGGTTTTCTTAAATGACCAAGTGAATATCCATGTACTACTGCTAAACTGGTCATAAAATATTTCAAAATACAACGTTGAATGTTAACAGGATAATTTCTCTTGCTACCACGGTAGAGTAGGAAAAACATGATGGATTAAGAGCTACAGATTTAACTTACTTTGCACTTCCAGACAAATAATTTCAGACAAGTAATTTCACCTCTCTAGGTCCCACTTTCCAAAATTGTGAGATTAGAGTTTTGGACTGGATCCTCTAAGGCTCCCTGCAGGTCTAGTCATATTTCTCAATACAATTACATAAGGAAATAAAATTAAAACGTTCTTTGGTACTAGACTGATGACAGATAAGGCAAGTCTTTTTTTTCTTTTAAAAATTCTCAGGTTCGGGGCTCTGAATTATAAAAGCAAGGCAAAGATGTTTTAATACTGACAAACATAACTACCATAATTGAAATTTTATTTGTTCTTTACTGAATTAAAATATTTGACATTAAATTTCAACCAAATTAATAATGATGATGCTCACCGATACTGATATGTCCTCATTTTTCCTCTTAACACTGGAGTCAAACAAGACATTTCTCCCTCGTCTTTCACAGTCTTGATATACAATCAGTCGAATTTGGCTTGGATCAAACTCTGGCAAAGGCCAACTTTAAAGAAAAATAAAGATCCATTAGAGTTATTTTAATAAATATTCTACATAAATTCCTAGAAATAAAATCTATATAACAAAACCCAAAGTTGCCTTATTGCTAAAGACTATATATAATAGATCTTTTTACAAAATACAACCATTTAGTTCAGGGCTGAAAACTTAAAACAGCTATGACATTTTAGATTAAAAAATAAAAGTAATGGCATGTATCACTTAGTGTATATAAAATATAGTCATCCCATATTAATCTGAAAATAGCTAACTTAAAAATGTGTAAGTACATTTAACATAACAAAGAAACATTGATTTCATGGCATAAACCAAAGAGCATACGATTAAGCCATATTTTTAAATAGTTTTGTTACTGTTTCTTTAATATAGAAATGCAAAAACAAAAATGGTTTTCAGTTTAAATAATGACAGCTAAGTACTTTTAAAACAATAACAAGTATAAAATGTGATGAACAAATCATATATGTGATGGTAACTCTCACATTTAGTTGGTGTGAGTAAATATTCGCACAATCTTTTTAGAAAAAGTCTTTTAAATTAAATACTAAACGAACAAAATATAATAACATTGAATTCCATTATATAAGAATGTTCATAGCAGCAATTTTCATAATAGTTGAAAACTAGAAACAATTAAAATGTTCATCTATAGTAGAATGGATAAGTATGTTATGGTAATATTCAGACTACAAAATACTACACAAGGAACACAATGAATAAACATCAGCTATAGGCAAAAACATGGATGGACCTTAAGCCAAAGAAATCAGACAATAACAAAGACTGACACACACACAGTTACTGTGTTTTTCCATTTATATAAAGACTTAAATCAGGTAAAGTTTTATCTAGGGATGCATAGTTAATTTTTAAAACTATAAGGAAAACTAATTGATGGCTTCAAAGTTTGGAGAGTGGCAGTTACCTCTGGGAGTAAGGGGTGGGGGCAGTAACCAGGAAGAGACACACCAGGTGGACTGGAGTACTACTATATTCTACATTTTGATTGGATTGTGTTTAATAGATATTCATTCACTTTACGGGGGGAGGGGGGAGCGGGGCAGGGACACCACATTTGCTTTATGTACTTTTATGATGCATTTGTTTCAAAATTTAAAAGATTAATGAAGTGAGTGAGATAGGGAGGAAAGGGAAAGCGAGAAAATAATATGCTGCATGTGTAGATACAGGTCTGGTGAACTGAACACACGACAACTGATGGAACAGTTGCTAAGAAACAGCAGAAATGCCATTCCAGAAGCTCTTTGTCATTAGCTGAACGTCCAATTCCTCACGGTCCATCGGTCGCAGCTCTTGATAGGGTTGCTTCATTTCCTTAAGAAAATCTTAACCTTAACCCTACAATGCATGTTAAACAACCTATAACTGGCAACATAAAACATCATCCCAAATTCTTGACAGTAAGTACAATTTTAGTTTTCTCCTGTCTAATCCTTAGCAAATGTCCATGTGTTAGAAACTGATGAAAGACCCTAGACATTCAAGCTAAATCAGAAATTCATCCTTGAACCAAACTTAAATCAGAAATTGCATCCTTGAATGCAATGGATTTGCATTCCATTGAACTGCTTTCACTAAAAACTGTGCTTTGATGTTATGCAAAGGAAACTATAAAAGAACCAGACAGACATAGGATGAAAGTCAGGAAATACCATGGCCATCACTAAAAAGCATCCCCTAGCTTTAGAAACAAAGCCATCACTGTTGATGATGGCAAGGGAGTTCTAAGGAGTAAGCAGAGTACAGGGGTCAGACTGTGGAGCACTGAGGAGTGAATAGGAACAGAGAAAACAGTAAGCTTAAAACAGCTATCGAGGAAAAGAGAAAAGAAAAGGAATCATGAAGTAGAGTGACAGCTTTTTTATTTAAAAGGATACATCTGAACATGTTTACATATTGATGACAAAGAATGTGCTGTCAAAAGGAGATGGTGCCTGATAAAGCAAGTCTTCCGAGGAAATGGAGGAAGATAGGATACGGAGTACAGGTGAAAGGTTTAGCTTCAAACAAGAAAGGATAACCCCTGCACTAGGCTGAAAAAAAAGGAGGCAAAAATGGACGGACACTAGTACAGAAAGATTTGTAGATATGAAAGTAAAATGTTGAGTGAATTCACATCTAAGAGCCCTTTTTTCATTGTAAACTGAGTAAAGAAAATAAAAGTTTTAAAATATGGAAATAGTAAAAAGTGGTTGTGGGAAAAGAAACATGTTAACCAGGGAGATATATGAGTGATAAATGAACAGAGCATATGGAAAAGATGCTAACAGTATTCATCTTCAGAGAAATCCAAGTAAATCCTTCCACAACCACTAAAATGGCTAAAATTAAAAGGACCGATAACACTAGTTGTTGGTAAGAGTATAAAGCACTTGGAACTCTTTCATACATTGTTGGTAGGAGTGTAAAAGGAGACAACTATTTCGGAAAATTATTTGGCAGCTATGACACAGCAATTCTTCCCATAGGTACATATCCAACAGAAATTAAAATATTTGGTCACAAAGACTTCACAGAAGTGTTCTTTGCAGTTTCATCCATAAGAGCAAAAAATTGGGAACATCGCAAATGACTGTCAATGAGAGAATGAATAAAAGAACCATGATATATTCCTACTTGGAAATACACTCAGAAATAACAAGGTATGAACTACTGCTCACATAATAACATAGACAGACTCTAAAACATTGCTGAGTGACAAAAATCCAGACACAAAAGCATACATATTGGTCATTTCATTTATATGCAGAAATCCAAACAATGGTTGGCCAAAAGTGGGGTGTGAGGAGAATGAACTAAAAATGTATACAAAGGAACTTTCTGGAGTGACTGAAATGTTCTACATCTTTATTGGGGTTGTAATTACACAGGTATACATATTTTTCAAAATTAATAAAATAATACACTTAAGATATCTGCATTTTATGTAAATTGTACATTTGTACAATTAAAAAAAAGAGGATTGTGGGGGAAAAAATAACACTATTTATAACCAAATTATGTATTTACATTATAGACATCTCATTAAAACAAAGATTAATTAAACATTTACCCTACCTAAAGCACAATTCCAGGTGCTGGGAATATATCTTCTGACAAATTCTTTATCTATGTATTCATTCACTAACTTGACAGAATTCATTAGGCATGAAAAGAAAGCTCACGTACCAGAGAAAGCTCACAACCTAACAGGAAGACAGATGAATGATTTTTATCAGTGTGATACAGTATACCACAGAGGCAGGTCTACAATCTTGACAAGAAGTCTGCATGGGGAGGTCAAGAAAGAACTCACTAAAGAACAATCGTAAATGATATAAAATAAATAACAGCTAACTTTTTATACATGATCTATTATGAAGCAGCTACTTTTCCAAATGCACTACATATGTTAATAAAAAATTTTTTTATTTATGCATTTGGAAAAGTAGCTAGTTCATGCTACTTACATTGCATGTAGTATGTTACTGGAGTCCATGACCTTAACCATTATTCTGCATTATTTAGCTACTTAAAGTTATCAGCTTCATGTGGGGAGGAAGGGCATTCTCTTCCCTGAAAGAAGAAAACTGAGGGTGCTGTAATTTTTAGCTCTGGAGTGTGCAGCAAAGAAACAAACAGCTAAAAAAGCAGGCTGGTGCCACATCAACACTCAGAACCATTTCATACAAACACATAAGAACTTTCTCATTCAGGCAAAAAGTAAGGGTGTTTAACAATAAATGACAAGATCATTTGTGTGTTTCAGAAAACTACATTGACACAAACTTGGAAAACTGAGTAGAGAGTCAGGTTTGGAGGTAAGAATGTTATAACCTGGACCAAAGAATAGCACTGAAGATAGAAAAGGACAGAGCTACATGTTATTTAGGAGACAGAGACAGGACCCAGGAGACTGGATATGGGGAATGAGGGAAGAGGATGGCTGACTGTCAGCTTTCAAATTTGATCAAAGCAGATATCATTAAGCAAGGGAGAGAATACAGGGGGAAAAGCAAGTTTGGAATAAGGATGTTAACTGATTGAGTTCAAGGGGCCTGTGTGACAGCTGTACAAAGATGTCCAATATATTGATAAAAAATGGTCTACAGCTCAAGAGAAAGACTGAGACTAGAGTTCTAGACACAGGAGTTACTGATACATAATTGGTAATGAAATCATTCGGGGAGGATATATTAATTAAAAAGAGAAAAAAAGTGAAGGACCAATAAACTAAAATTTTAGGACACAGCAATATTTGAAGGATAGAGAGAAGAGTAACAGAGAAGCTTGGGAAGATCAATAAAAAGATCACTAGAGAAAAAAGAGAAAAACCCATGGTAAAATGTTATTTCAAAAGTCAAGGAAGATAAAGATGAAGAAAGGAATAGCGCACAAAGGCTGCAGAAAGGTCAAAAATTTTTAAAGACTACAAATGTCCATGAGATTTAGCAATTCGGTAGTCTCTGGTACTCCTACAAGAACCATTTCAGTAGAGAAGTGGGGTGGAGGTACTCACAAAGCAATAGCAATGGATTGAAGAGAGAGAACTGAGAAAGTAAGTTAAACACATGCTATTTAGAAAGGCTTCCCTGTGAAAGCGGAAGACAGAGGAATAGTGTGACATAATTAACTGACCATCTAAACTGTAAAGTTTTGAAAGTAAAAGGAGACCCTAAACGCAAGGGAGTAAACCAAGATTATCTTGGGCAACCAAGATTATCTTGGGCAACCAAGATCTATGGTCATCCCAGAAGGGTAGGAGAAGTGAGGTTACAAGAGGCTTTTCCTCAAAGGAAAAACAGACATCTATATCTACATAGAGGTATCTAAATATAGATTATACTTTTTTCTTAAAAGAAAAAAGGATATATATAATATATTCTGTCTGTCTGTCTACCTACCTATCTAAAAAGGGAAGAAGACATAAAAAATTCCTAGAGTCATTGTTGTTCAAAAACAGAGCTAGTCAAAGTTACATGAGAAGTCATCTATGCGTCTTCAGAGTATGTCCCTGAAATGGAGAGGTTTTTTTAAAGCCTGGGTTCCCTCTACCTTACAATGGAAAGAAGCTGTGAATTCTGAAATTTATAGATATGAAACCGAGTAAATGGATTTGTCGCCAAAAAGTTGCCTGGCAAATTAATTCTATTTCAAATACACTACAAGAACATGTTATTAAACAACAACAAACAATAACCCCAAAGTGACTCCTTTAATAGGCAAATAATTTTAAAGTGTATTCATTTTCAAGTAAAAATTGATTCATTTTTCAAGTGAAAGAGATATAAAAATGACCTATCTAAAGCTACTGTTCTGGCCTCTCCCCTTCTTTTCACTCCCATCTCTACTCTAAGCCACTGGAATTCACTTCTGATCAGCAAAGGGTTTGGAATAACTCTTTATTCCGAAACTAGAAGCTAAATCTTCTGATATCTAGTCCACTATGCTTTCCACTTCATCGTGTTGCCGTTTTTTATCAAAATTTAACTGAAGACATAACTAAGCTAAATCATTAACATAAGTACAACATCACCATTCACAAAAAAATTATCTATTACAGCAAAACTTGCCTCAGTATTAAGCTATGTGTTCAGCATAATTAATTTAAGCATTAGTAAGAAAACTACTCAGTGATGAGCCACAAACTATTTTAAGACTCTACGCAGATGTTATTTATAGTTTATGTCAGCTTATTGCTCTGCATGTTTTTTATCTGACACCTTCAAAGAATGCTAATAGAAAATAAACATACTGGAATAGACACCTCCTTTACACACTGACACTGCACCTCAGAAGACCACGTGAATTCCTATAATACATTACTGGCTACTAAATTAGGTCTAAATCATGCATTCTCAATGAGAACAAGGTGACTTCCAAGGAGGCAAATTTGGTCTGGGGGAAGAAGGTAAGAGAGGGGGAAAGAAGCCAAAAAAAAAAAAAAAATCTATCTATCTATCTATCTATCTATCTATCTATCTATCTATCTATATCTTAGATATTACAATAGATGTGGCCCTCCTAAAGGCCACAATATGTAAGTAAATATACAATATATCTGTTGTATCAGAATGGGGATGGGGTAGAGATTAAGGGAAAAAATGTCTAAGAAAGACATCATCATCCTCCTTAGGGGGATGATAATGTAAAAAAATAGTTGAGAAACACCAGACTAAATGGTAGTCTGTATCTCAACACATTAACAACTGTCACACTTAAAGAAAATATCTAAATAATTCGCTTTTTTCTATTTGACCAACTCTTCTGCCTCATCAATCATCTTGAAATTGAATTTCACACACTTGAAAATTAACACCACTGGTCTCTTCTCTCCTTCTACTCCTACTTCCAATTGATTATCTATACATTTTCACTTTTACTTAGCATCAAAGGGTATGGAATAATCTGACTATACAGTACACTTATCACATCTGAAGATTTTAAATTCATTCATTCAGTAATTATTTGTACAGTGCCTACTATGTACCTGGTACTATGTTAGTTGTTCTTTCCTAAACCTTATCCATCACTGTTGTCTCACTGAAATGAAAACATGCATGATGATGGAGACTAGCTCTGAGAAAATATTAACACCCAAAGCTCCAGGAAGAAATGGAGAGAGAAGGCAGCTAAGTTTCAAAAGCAATGCTTGCAGAATTAGAGAAAGAGCCTCCAGTACTGGAAAACATTCTGAGTTTGGTAAAGGATGTATTATTGAGGAAGAAAGGGATGGATGATGGAGAGATAGATGGAGTAAGGATGAGAGCAGAGAATGCTAACTTAGGCTACAAGAGACAAGCAAAAAGCTTTCCTAACGTAACACCAACATGCCAAGAATTGGTCTCTATCAGAACCAAAAGCACCAAGGCAAAAGCGCCATATTTTTTTTAAAAATGTAGAAAGATTTTGCTTTAGAGAACTCTGCTGCTAACTAGCCAATGTTTAAATATGCCTCCTGAAAGCAAAGTATTTAAGTCCAACAATGTTTTTTTACTTTATATAACATTTTATTTTTTGTACCCCACAACACAGAAATAACATTCACCATTCCCTCTGTAAAACATACTGATCGCAAAGGACTAGCAAATGAATGTATATTTATGTGTTTTCCCCTAAATAAAATGTTATTATATGTATAGTTTTTAAAATTCCTCATTTCAACTGACTTTTTCCATTCATCTGGAAGTCCCAATTGTATCAGATAAGAGATTTTTATTTTTCTTTAAAACTAACATAGTACCAGGTACATAATAGGAACTGTACAACTTAAAATCTTCAAGTGTGATAAGTGTACTGTAAAGTCAGATTATTACACACCCTTTGATGTTAAGTAAATAGGTATATTTACTGTGCTTTTTAAAAATAATAACTGTGAACATATGGTCTATAACAACAATTTCCAATCATTTCTAGTAAAGGGATATCTTTTTAATGTTTAAAAAAAATTAGTATCCAGTAACTGAGGTATTATAATTGAAGGCCACTATGAATTCTCCATAGTATTAATCAAAAGAACATATGAGAAACAGAACTACATATGCATCAAACTATTTACTTGGTTTACAGACAGTATTTAATTTTTTGTAGAGTCAAGGACCCAATTAAATAACTCTTCCCCAACTCAGGGGTTAAAAGACCTAAGGTCAGGATACATACATAATTAGAGAAACCATACACAGAAAATTAGAGAAACCATAAAATACATGTAAAAACTGCACTGTAGAAAGTTTTTAAAGTATAGAAAATAATTTAAAAATATAGATCACTATTAGAGTATCATTGCATTTCTGCTAGGAGTCATATTAAAGAAGTGCTTAAAGAAATTTGAAGCAGGTAGGATCATCAGTAACAAGGTGTCCTTATTGAACCAATTTTGCTTTTTGGTATAATTCAAACTGATTTTATAAACATGGCAATTCCATCCAGATTAACAACTTGCTAATCACAAATTTAGTTTATATTTTGTTTTGACTTTTCATATTTCAGTATCTTTATAAATACTATAGAGAGAAGGTGGAAGAGAGAAGGAATATAATAGAACTTCAATTCATTTGCTGCACAAGTAAGTGAATAAATGGCTACTTCGAAAGGTACAATACTTTACTGATGGAAGGCTATATATACAATAATTATTCTTCTAAAGAATTATAACTCTTTAACCTCACAAAAAAATAATCCCATTATTTATTTGTTGATCTAAACTCCAAAACCTTAGTTTTTGATTTAGGCCTTTTTCTTATCAGAAAAATCTTTTTTTTTTTTTATATAGGCTGTTTACATCCAGTTATTTTTCTTCAATGTTTTAATGAATTAAATATAAAAATAACACTAGATAATCTTTAGTCTGTTTATCTGTATCATACTGAATTCAATTATACTGAGAATATTAATGAAATCCTAATGACTGTCATTTACATTTCAGTGACAAGTATAGTAAACTACTTGGCAGCAAGATTACTACCATTTAATCAAATAAGATAACACATGTGAAAAAATACTGTAAGATAAAAATAAAAACTATTACCAGCATTAATTAAAAATCCCCAAACTATTTATATTTATCTCATAACCTAACATTTATAAAATCAAACACACAAAGACTTTACATAAAGTATTTCAGAGAAGAGAAATCTATCATCCACAACATGAAGTCTTGGTGAAATAGACCTCAGCAAGAATAAATTTCTATACCATGAGAGCATATCATGCATCATATCTGCTATCATATTTACTTAGTATTTTTTCAGCAACATACACAACTAATTGAAATACTATGCCTGACCTATGTAGCTTTTAACTATCTGACATTAGTTCTCTATACCTGAGAACTTAAGAAACTTCAGTGGAACACTGGAAGAATGTTAAAATGAGCTAAAACCAGTGAGAGAGCCACTATCTAAGCTATTCAACTTGGTTACACATATGGAAAAATTATTTTTAAATTCTCATAGTAGAATATATTTAAAATATAAAAACAATGTACCTTAATCTAAACTCACCACTAATTCAAATTATTTAATTCAAGTCATTAATAGGACTAAGTGGGGACACATAGTTATGAGGTTCACAGGCATCAAAAACATTACCATATAAATTCAGGTCTATGTCAGTAAAATTAAAGAATAACATTAACTATAAAAAAATTAGGTTATGATCAATAAGCTCATTAATAAAGGTCAAGTTTTTATATTTTACTTACAAATATGTATATGAGGTAAATACCAAAAGCACATATCTGTAGTGAGTGTTCCTATGTAACATGAAAAAGAAAAGCAGTTTATGACAGAAAGAGAATAGGACATACATATACCAGGGACTAATATATAGCATTCATAAATTAGATATTTTTAAATAATAATTACCACCTGCTTAAAACATTCTCAAGAAATCCTAAATTTATCACCATAATTTTAATCAACTTTTCATAAAATAAGTATATCTAAAATCTCAGCATTTAAATGTTTACTTCAGATATTTTAAAGCAAACATTATCATCAAATTTATAATTAGACAGGCTGATTTTGATGTTAACAACATTTGAAAATAACCTCTTGAGTTAAACTGTACATTAGTGGCATCTCTGCTTCTCTTAAGCAGTTCCACTTTTCAAAATCCCTAAAAACTCCAGTTATGCACAACTGCCAACCCAGGTTAAGAATAGCAATGAACCATATTCATCTGAAACCACAAGACTGTCAGGTGACATACCAAGAAGTCTGACTTAACGCAAATAAAAGCTTCTCCACGCTGCAATGCAGAAAGGCTTAATCCTAGCAACAGAACCATGGGGGGCTGAAAGCCTTAAAAAATCTATTGCCTGTGACAAAATCTATTTTTACAAAAGATTCTATCTATCCATCCAGTCTTACTGTTTCACAAGTAACACCCTGTTCTTTTGTTTCACTAAAAAGTCTGGGATTTTTACAGAAGCAAATTATGACCACTTTTCAATTCCTTTATCTCTTCTACTATATATACATAATTAAAGAAAATCAATCCAGGTCTTCTGTAAACTAAGTGCTATCCCGGCAGCTGGTACAAACTAGGAATGCCAATTTTTTTAAGGGCTGGTCCTGCACCAAACGCTCAGGCACACATGGCTGGTATCCAGCTCTTCAACAACTCTCATCAATAAGGAACTCAGGCTCACCTAATAAACAAGAAAACAGCATACCTCCTTTTCTCAGCTTCTCTGTGCCATTACAGACAAGTACACATACACATTCTTGGAAGACACAGCAAATTTGTGTTCTTACCCAGATAATAAGCACCTAGAAAAGCAATCATTAATGATCACAGGACCCAGAGCAGTCAACATGTAAACTGGCTCACTAGTCTGAAGTCTGTGTTTAGCACAAAACACTACTTTTGAATTTATAAACTTCAATAAAATTACCATGTTCCATTATTTGGTTGGTTCATGAAATACAGACATTTCTGCTTGCTTTTAAAATGCTGTCCTTCACTGGCTTTGTATTTCAACATATATCAGCATGTTCTTCTAGAAAAACGGAAGAGCATATCTGTGTATTATGCTAATAGGACTAACTGCAATAACAGAAGTGCCTTAATACAATGGGCTATAGTTCACAACCTAACAGACAATATGCTAAGACCAAGAGTCATTCCCCACATCCAACATGACAGAAACAGAAGAATGGCCTCTGAATCAGCCAAACTTGGATTTACATCCTGACTTGGCCATATACTGACTGTGATCTTACAAAAGAGCCTTAACTTCTCTAGCCCTCAGATTCTTCATCTATAAGTTAGGACTGTCTCTGTGATTAGTATGAGAATAGTGTCTGCCTGATCTCTACAACACTTAAAACACTGTGCTACACATACGGAGAGTTCAATAAACATTTGGTGATTACTGACATGCTACTGGATCTACTTGTCTCATCTAAATACAATACATTCAAATTGTAACTTTAGTTTAATTGTAATACTTCATAATTAATTCTAATAATCTTGGTACTTGCTGAGGGACACAAATATCTGCCACAATGGTTTGAACAATTTCTCTACAATTCACTAGGCACAAACTTTTAAAATAGATCTTTCATGTGTGGGGGCAGAGATATATGGAAAATCTCTGTACCTTCTGCTAAATTTTGTTGGGAACCTAAAACTGCCCTAAAAACTAAAGTCTGTTTTTTTAAAAATCCACCTTTGATTGTGTATATTAGAAGCCTACACACAGACATAAAAGTAAACTGAATGATTTTACAAAGTCTAACAGATCTAATGTTTCACAGTTCATGATAGACCCGTGATGTAAATTGAGTTTAATATAATCATATATAATACAAGTATATTTACTGCAGCCTAAATGTATTAAAGGGAGAGAAAACTGAAACTAAAATGCCCACCAAAAGGAGACTTGATAGATTACAGTACAGTCAGCCCTCTCTATCTGCAGGTTTTGCATCCGCAGTTGGGAATCTAAGGTTGAGAATCCATGGATGCAAAAGGCCAACTGTATACATTGTTCCACATCATTTTATATAAGAAACCTGAGCATCCGCAGGTCTGGGTTTCTGTAGAAGTCCTAGAACCACTCCTTCATTAATATCAAGGGACAGCTTCATTCAGTGGAATACTACCGTGCAAGCCTTTAAAAGGATGACATGGAACTGTATGTGAACATCTCCAAGGTCATTACTGCATAAAAAAAAAACAAGGTTCAAAACAGTATGTATACCATCAGAGTGGAGGCAAACAAACATCGATATGCTTGTATTTACATTATACATTTTTGATAAAGATAAGAAATACAAAAATATACAATTAACTATTTAAAGAAGTGATCCCAGGGAAATAACTGGGAATTGGAGAAAGGGAGACATTTGCTTTTTTGCATTATGCTCTTCTATACCCCTAGTCTGTACTGAAACTTCACATTCATTTCAGTAAGCATTTCTTTTGACTCCCCAGGTTTTAGACATTCTCTCCTCTAAGGAATACAAAAAAAGTTTGATAACCATCATAATCTTACAGCAGAACATGATCTATTTTTGCACTGAACATTTCAAGATAGAAAATAAAAACTAGCTACAGAAAAGTCTGATGGCCATTAGCTCAAAAACCAGCAAAGTGCCACAAAACTAAGAAACAGAAGAAAAAGGAAGTGTTCTAAAACAGGAAAGCCAGTAGTTGAATTAATCAGAAGTTTATTTCTCTGATGTCAACCTATTAAAGTTTCTATTCATCCAAATGCTCAAACCAAAAATCTAGAAGTCACCAACTCCTATTTATTCTCTCTCCTAAATGTCTTGAGTCAACTATCATCACAACCCACTGCCACCATCCTAATCTGAGTTACCGTAGTATCTCACTGCTTAAATTAGTCACCTGGTCCCTCCTGCTTTCCTCCAATTTATTCTCCACAGTGCAGCCAAAGTGGGAAAATCTCAACATGTAACTCGCCTACTAAAAATCCCTAGGTTAACACCTCATTGCTCTCAGGATAAAGTTTTAACCTTTAACAGACTTGGCCTTTGCCTATTCTCTCCTCCCACACCCTGCCTGTATCTACTCCAAATGGTTCTTTAAATGCAAAGGTTTCACTTCAAATCTTCTTCATTGTGTTTTTTCTTTGGTCTGGCATACTTTTTTTCTGTTCTTCTCCTATTAGCCTGGTTCATTTTTCCGGTCTCAGCTTACCAGTTACTTCCCACTAGAAGCCTTCCTAATCACTCCAGTCCCTTCCACCCTACATTTGGAATAGGTACCCCCTCCCATTTGCCTCCACAGCAGCTCTTTCTTTCCCCCAGTAGAGCCATCAGCTGACATCCTCCATCCTGGTAATTGAAAGAGTACTGTTGTAACTGCCTCTCTACTCTCTCCCTTTCTAGTTGACCGTAAGCCCTGTGAGGACGAGACCTGGCCTCTCTTGTACAGATGCAATATAGTGACATTTAGCAGCTTGTTAATAAGTCAAAAGTAATTTCTGAATGAACACTGATGAAATTTCTTATCTTGAGATCTGTTTAATAACAAAACACTAAATAGAATGTTAGTGGCTGCTTGTTTGTTTTATGAGAATGAAATACTCTCTCAGGACCTACTTGCTCATACTCACTCTGAGGTACATAGTCATTTCAGGGGGTACTGCATTTAGTATTCCCCTCAACTCTTTATCCTCAAAAAAGAATAATCATTTTAAACATGATATAAACTGTACAATCCTCTTTCCTCTCCTTCCCCAAGACTGGGGGGAAAAGGGATCTGAGCCTTAAATAGTAGGAATATTTTATGGAAAACTATCAGAACTTTTTTTATTATTATTAATTTATTTTTTATGATGACATTGGTTAACGAAATCTGGTAAGTTTCAGCTGTACATTTTAACAGTAAAGCATATATGTATTTACATTGTGTGTTCACCTCCCATAGTTAGATTGCTTTCCTTCACCACATATTTGACCCCTTTTATCCCATATACCTCCCCTTTACCCTCTAGTAACCACTAGCAGAACATTTAACTTTAAATGTCCCCATTTTCCTTTAATTTTCCCTCTAATTTAAACTTGATTAGCACTTGAGTGCTAATCAAGTTTAAATGCATAAATATTCTCAAAATATTTTTTTAAAGTATTTGGAATTCACAGAACCTGGCCTCCAACCTTTATTAAGCTTTGGACATCATTTAAGCTCCTTATACCTCAACCTGCTCGCCCATAAACAGTTAATAAAATTCTGAACTCTACCAACCTCAATCGCAGAGTTGAGAGAATTAAATAAGATAATCTACATGAAAGCAATCTATAAACTATTGCTTCTGGCTTTGTTTACTTGGAGACAAGGCATTCTTTTCTACAAGAAACCTAGAAAACTGGCATGAATAAAGCCAGAGAATAGTGTGCAGGCCTAAGACAGTTATCCTTAGAAAGGCCTGCTTACAAGATTGGCCTGTGCCTGGTATCTGGGAACTGGACTGGTAAACCATCCCCTACACTAATGTGAAACTTTCCTTAAGTCGTAAGTGTAGCTTACTATGACTACACTGTACAAATAATGTGATCTATGCTGAATACCTGCTTTTCTTCTGGAAGTTGGGATTTTGGTATATGCTAGAGTGACCATCCCCCAATAAAAACTTGAGCACAACCTGACCAGTCCCCTAATAATAATAATAGCACATCATTGCTGGAGGATTTAATGCATCCTGTATAAATTCATTGGGAAAGGACACTTTGGAAAATGACACTAGAAAGTTTGCACAAGGGTAGTGCCACCCCCCAAGAGAATAAAGAAAATGTATTCACAGAATAATTATTATGTTTATCTGTCTGGAATGGGAATAGAGTTTGCAGTACAAAAACAGAAGTAGTCCACTTTTGCCCAGCAGCAGTAAAAAACAAAAGCAAAAAAAAAAAAAATCTTTCTGTTCAGTTGTAGAATAAATAACTATTTCCACACTACCTTTCCCTCCAGTTACTCAAGTCCTCTAGTTCATTAGTTCTAGTACAAATGCCTTCTGGCTGAGCTACATTCTCTCCATCCTGGCACATCAACGTTTCCTTTACCACCCACATTTTTCCAGATCCCATACATTCTAGATATACTTTTGGCCATTTGCCTTTTCCAATCCTGAATCCCCACCCCAACCACATCCCCCCACCCTAACCTTGCTTTCTCAACTAAAGAGTCTTGCTATAGAAAAATAGAAACATGTATAGTAGCCTAATGAACCACTGCTGTTGCTTAGCACATCTCTAATTTCTTTCTTACTCATTATCTAGCATATGCCCCACATTTAGCCCTATTATTGTTATCAGACACTATTAAGGCTTTATCATTGTATCTTAAATCTGTACAGCCATTCACACTGAAAACTAGAGTAAGACTGGTTAAGACTACCGACTGTACCCCAGAGTTTGCTTTCTTTTGTTCTTTTACCAGAGTTTTCAGGGGCACATGGCTAACCAGCTAGAGACTACATTTCCCAGCTTTCTTTGCATCTAAGTGTGGCCATATTACCAAGTTCAAGTTAATGGACTAAAAGAGGACTTGGTGTGTGCAAATTCTAGGTCATCTCCTTAAGTACAAAAGGCTTTTCCTTCCTTTCTCTTTATCCCTTTCCTGATAGCTGAGAAACAGCAATAACTAGGGCAGCCCCCTTGGACTCAGAAAAGGAAGCCAGGTGGCAGAGCTGTTATAAAGGATCTGCCAGTTAGGATCACTAGAAGACTTCATGCCACTGCACTACCTGCCAAAAACAACCTACCTACTTTTTTTTTCTTTTTACTACTAATATGAGAGAAATAGTTTTATTTTACTGTATCTTACAGTTTGTTACAAAGCTTAGATTGTACCCTGATACATAAAGTTAGACCAGTCTGGGTTTGAGTTTCACTTCCTAGGCAAGTTGTTCTCTCTTTCTGGGGTCAAGTCCCTAGAAGACCACTTCCAACTCTGAGTTTATGATTGGTACACACTGCTCTCTGATTTTATTAACAATGCAATGTATAGGGTAAAGTGCAGTGCTATATTTCAGGAGTATAAATTTATAGAGCAAGCTTCACATTTATCACTATACTCTTAAATATGAGGTAATCTTAGGATGCTTAATATAAATGTAAAAATTTTAAACACATAAATTCGCATAAACACACTTTATGGGAAGGAGTATAACATAATAGTTAAATAGTTTTAAAAGCAGAAAGACCAAGGTACAAGTTCTAGTTCTGTCACTTATTAGCTGTATTGGTAAATATTACGACTATTCACGTAAATAACTATTTCATATAATTATTAAGTATTTAGAGGAGCTTAATACATATGAAGCATTTAGTACAATGCATGGCAAATTATAAAAACACAAAAGGTGGTTATTATTAACTGATTAATTTCATTTTATTCATTGAACACATCTACATTAGAGTCCTATTTTGTACCAGGCACAACACTAAGCTTAAGAGAAAATATAAAAATACATGTATTTATTCTATGCTACAGAAATATTAGCACTGCAAATATCTATTTTATTATTATTATTATACATAAAAGTTAAAAAAGCTTTGTAGAGGTTAAAAATCAGCCATCTCAGCCCTGGAAGAGCCTATAATCTAATTAAAAAGACAGAATATGCACCAAAATGTTAACTGGTACATGATGGGGGATTACAATATGAGATATGTCCTAAATTCTTTAGGAATGTCTATACTTGAGGAGGCGCTGTGATATGCAGGTGCAGGCCCAGCACTGACTGGAATTTACAGATGAGAGTAAAACATAAGCAGCAGGTTCACAGGCTTACTAACCCCAGGACTATATACGGATTTGGAAAATAAGGACGGAAATGTAAAACTCACCCAGTGACGTTCTCAGATTTAAGATTTCTAATACTTTCAGATGAGCCAAAAACAAAAAAACAAATAAACAAAAAACTCAGAACCAGGAAGGAACATCACATATTCTTTAGCAATGTAAGTGCTATTAAAAATGTAACAGAACCAGACTGAAATTACCAGGTCTGGGACTATGATGATGGTAATGGCATTGACAAAAAAAAGAATGTGAGAAAGCAAGAATAGAAAACATTTAATAAATAATTAAATGTGATACTAGGGCAGTCCTAACTATTCCTCAGTATAACCAAGTGGTAGAAATAAGGAGCCTCAACAATTTTACGATTATCCTAAGGCACTAGAGGGATGTCAAAATGAAGATGTCCCAAAGGAAGCTAAAATGTGTGCCTGGATGTACCTCTGCTGAAGTCAAGGACAGAGATGCAGTTCCAAAATCAGCAGCAGAGAACTGGCATCTTCTAAAGTAAAATCTATTTTTCTCTTTCTCTTTTTCTCTCCACCTCTAAAATGATCTCTACATCAACAATTTTTTAAAATCTATTTTTAGGTTAAGAAAAATCTCAGCATTCTTGAGGACATGAAAAACTGAATGAAATATGCAGATAATCTAGGTAGCTTGCCAATAAGTTTAACTTCTAATTTACAAAAGAAATACAAGTAATGTTTCAAAATCAGCCTGCTGGTATTTTATATATTTAATAATCAACCTGAAGACCATTGTTTTGAATGGTATCTTAATTCACAAAATGCTTCTGAACTTAAGAGAATCGAGAGGTTATCCGAAAGAAAGCAAACGTTCAATCATCAGGAAAAATTACAAGGTTTTTCAATATCAGCCTAAAGTTAATACTTGAAAGTTGAGATGTTGTCTAAAATATTGACATAGGCTTTAGAAGAGTCTATGCAATGGGTTATTCAGAAAAGGCTTCAAAAATAAGAACTAAAATTAAGTGAATTCAGAACAGTGGTGATTCTGCAGGCGCATACAATAAAAGCAAAAGCTTAGAAAATGAACTATCGCCTCAATGATACCAATTTCATTAGGTTATTCAATCTTCTTCAAATAATATTTCAGCTAATGGTTTAAATTAACAATTCTCAAAATAACCTCTAAACCAAAAAATAAAAATACCTCTAGTATCTATCACTTCCATTTCTCATAACAATTCTATGTAGATATAGCCATTTAAAAACAAAAACAAAAACGTTAGGCTCTCCAGTTCCAACTCACTCCAGACTCACTTTCTGAAAATACAATGCTTCATTAAGTCATTCCATTACTGAAAATCTATCAATGGCTCCTTATTTCCTTTCATATCAATGTTCACACATTTTCTAAGATAACATTCCTCCATCATCCTCAGATTCACCTATAACAGTGCTTAATCCTATCACTTCCCCCTTTACCTTAAAGGGAAGGTCTTCCTCTCCTCTCCAAGTCTAGAGAATTGATCCCATCCCTTCTGGTCTCTTGTTCAAACTTGCCTGTTTCTTATAACTCTGATTTGCTTCTTCCACCCATTTATCTCTAAACAGCTCCATGTTATTGCCCCATTTCCTTCCCTTCTAAGCCAAACTTGAAAAAGTTACCTAAGCACAGCCTCTTAATGCCCCTATTCAACTTGTGCACAACACCTGACACTGTCACCTCCTTTACTCTACTTCCTCAAAAACTCATCTCATCCAGTGTCCAACACATTACTATTTCCTGGCTATCTTTCTGAATTCAGATACAGTAGGGTTTGGAGCCCAAGTGTGTGTGTTTTTAAAAACCTTCACACATACAACACAATACTACTCAGCAACAAACATAAATTACTGATACATGCAATAACATAAATGAATCTCAAAAGCATTTATACTAAGTAAAAGAATCTGATACAAAAGGTTAAACAATGTATGATTTCATTTATATGACATTCTGGAAAAGGCAAAATTACAAAAACAAAAATTGGATCAATGATTGTCAAGGGACTAGATGTGGGGACGGGAGAATCACTAGAAAAAGAGGTACAAAGAAACTTTTCAGGATGATGGAAATGTTCTATATATCAACTATGGTGATTATATGACATACATTTGTCAAACTCACTGAAAACTGCAAATCTAAAAAAAAGTGAATTTCAATGCCCGTAAATTATATCTCAATAAGACTAACCTTAAAAAAAAAATTCACACAAAGAAATGGAAATACAGCCTGTGTTCATGGATTGGAAGAATCAACATAGTTAAAATCGTCATATTACTTAAAGCAATAGGCAGATTTAAGGCAATTCCCATCAAAATCTCAATGGCATTTTCCAAAGAAATAGAACGAAAAAAATCATCAAATTTATATGGAACCACAAAAGATCCCGAAGAGCCAAAGCAATCCTGAAAAAAAAAAAAAAGAAGCTGGAAGTATCATATTCCCTGACTTCTAATTATACTACAAAGCCACAGTAATCAAATCAGCATGATATTGGCAGAAAAACAGATACACAGACCAGAAATAAACCCACATACATATAGGTGACTAATATTCAACAAAGGAGCCAAAAACATACAATGGAGAAAGAAAAGCCTCTTTAATAAATAGTGTTGGGAAAACTGGAAAGACACATGCAAAGAACAGAACTAGACTATTTGACATCATACACAAAAAATTAACTCAAAATGGATTAAAGACTTAAATTTAACACTTTAAATTTAAAACAAATACATAGAAGAAAATATAGCTAAATTTATGGATGTTGGTCTCAGAGAGGCTTTTATGAACTTGACCTTAATGACAAGGGAAATAAAAGAAAAAAATAAATTAACAAATCTACATCAAACTGAAAAGCTTCTGCACATCAACAAAAAACCACCAACCAAATGGGAGAAGGTATTTCAAACAATACCTCCAATAAGGGGCTAATGCTCAAAATATATAAAGAACTCATACAAGCCAAAAACAACAACAACAACAAAAATCCTATTAAATAAATGGGCAGAGGACCTGAACACTTTTTCAAGAAGACAAATGGCCAACAGATATATGAAAAGGTGTTCAACATCACTAGCTTTACAAGAAATGCAAATCAAAATCATAATGAGATACCACCTCACACCTGTTAGAACAGCTGTTCTCACGACAAGAGATAACAAGTGCTGGAGAAGATGTGGAGGGAAAGGAACCCTCATACACTGCTGGTGGGAATGTAAACTGGTACAGCCATTGTGGAAATCAGTATGGAGGTTCCTTGAAAAATTAAAAACAGGGCTACCATATGATCCGGCAATCACTCTTCGGGGTATCTACTCAAAAATTCTGAAAACATTTACTTATGTTCAATGCAGCATTATTCACAGTAGCCAAGACATGGAAGAACCTAAGCAACTTTGATGGATGAGTGGTTAAAGAAGATGTAGTACATATATACAATGGAATAGTATTCAGCCATAAGAAAGGATGAAATACTACCATTTGCAATAACATGGGTGGATTTGAGAGTATTATGCTAAGTGAAATAAGTAAGATGAAAAAGGGCAAGAACCACATGGTTTCACTCATATGTGGGGTATAAAACAGAAAGCAGCAAACAAACAAATAAACAAACTCACAGACACAGACAACGGTATCAAGGTTACCAGAGGAGAAGGGTGGTGAGGGAAGGATGAAGAGAGTAAAAGAGGTCAAATACATGGTGACGGAGGGAGATATATTACCAATGGTGGGTATATGATGCAATGTATTACAGAATTATACATTTGAAACTTATATAATGTTATTAACCAATGTCACCTCAATAAATTTAATTAAAAAAAAAAAACTTCACAGATGACTCTACAGTAATGCACTGATCTAAAGATTTCAAAATCTCTCTCTAAGCCCCAACTATCTGCCCACTAAGAATCCTCTATCTGAATCACAAGGTGGCTCAAACTTATTAAGTACAGCTAAACTTCCTTATCTTCTCCACCATGCCTACTCCTCCCTCCTGTATTCCTTGCCTTGGTTAATGGAACTACCATCTCCCATGCCCTAGTCTCCCAAAAGAGTAGATTCAGCCACAAGTAGTTCTCCCTCACATTCCATATTTAGTCAAACACTGAATCCTTTTCTCCCAAGTGTAGGTCTTTTCCCACCATTCTGCTACTGTCATGACCTACCTTTTCTAGCCTGTAACAAAGGTAATCGTGCCTTCACTGGCATTGACTTCCAATCTCTCTCCATGTCCTAAAACACAGAGCTGATCGCATCATATCACTGATAGTTTCCTAGTATACACAAAACTCTGCTTTATAATTTGAGTTTCAGCATTATCCTAACTTCTCATATCCTGCCACTCCCTTACATTCACATCTTGAAACTCTCAATAATCACAAAACCTGGCCCTACCCTTCCCTTAGGCTATGCTTATGAGTATCCCTCAACTGTAAGTACCCCTTCCTTACTTTGTTCAACCTGAAAATGCCAGTGTATCCTAAATTTAGGATGCAACTCAATGCCCCCTCCTCTAACAGAGGTAACCACTAAACAGAGATAACCACTAAACAGAGGAAATCTCCCCTTACTTACCTTCAGAATTATTTCTATACTCTATTAGAGCATATGATAGCCGTCTGCTTAATGTTTGCTGGGTATTATGGGATTATGCTAAGATAAATAGGACAAAATCCTTGCTATAACTACCCATTCAAGTATCAGTCTCACAGCCTAAACTAAGAGCTCCTAAAGCAGGGTTCTTAATAGCAAGACTACTGATCCAAACAGGATCTGTGCTTCAGTATGCAAAATGAACTTGAATAGGGAAAAAAACAATTTACCTTTAATAACCTCAAATCATAATTTAGCATTTTCTTCAATTAAAATATAGGCAATGAACCACAATGGTATTAGTAGTTCCTATAACTTAATCACCAACAAGAATCATAGTTTCTCACACTACCGTTGATGCAAATATCCAGACAAGTTGTCTACGCTCATCATTAATTCAAAATTACAATACTTTATTAGATCCATTACTAGTTAATATTTGGTGACTTAATGTTGTACATGCTACTGTATCACAAATTTAACATTTTGACAACTATGTCAATGAGTTTCCTTTATAATCCTACATATTTTGTGTGTTTATAAATATTTTTGAGGTCTCTATGCTTTAGGAGGCTGCTAAAGGGGCACTTGGCAAGAAAAATGATTAAGAATCTCTGCCCTAGATCAGGAGTCCCCAGCCACAGACTGGTACCAGTCAGTGGCCTGTTAGGAACAGGGGCTCACAGCAGGAGGTGAGTGGTGGGGGAGAAAGCAAAGCTTCATCTGTATTTGTAGCCACTCCCCAGCGCTAGCATCACCGCCTCAGCTCCACCTCAGATCACCAGGCATTAGATTCTCACAGGAGCATGGGTCCTAGGTGCCAGAAAAGTTGGGGACCACTAACATAAAGGATCACCTTCTTCTCCAAAGGCCTAGCACAGTGTCTGGCATTTGAAAAAAAAAGTGCCCAAAATGTGCTTGAATGAACCAATATATGTTTGAAGTCAATTATTTAGTGCCTATGCATTTTTAAAACAAAGTCAAAATTGTCTTAATTTTCCAGGTACAGTAAAGGCAGTATATCATATACGACATCTTATGTGACCTCTAAAAATATAACACTGAACAAGTTTTTGGTTATAGAATTTTAAGAGCTCTAACTTTTGAAAGTCACATACCTGATATCTAATTTTTTTTCTTTTCATATTTTTACATTATTTTCTGTAAGACTTTGGAAAATTCATTCACAAAGGCTCTTTGTTATTATAAAAGAGTTGTCAGGCCAACTAATAAAGATCACGCCTAGTATAAAACGAAGCTGGTCCAACATGTAGGCCTGCATGCTGAAGAAGGTAAGAAAGGTTAAACAACAAACGACAGCTAAATATCAAGAAAAGAATAAACGCAATTAAAATTATCTAGTAATATGATTTTTAAACACTTGGAAGTTCTTATAGCCCTAGAATATTTATATATGTCTGAAATATTTTAAGAAACACGGTCATCGGATTTGAGATTCCGCCCAATGAAAGCTCTCTGCTTGAGAGGAAGGAGTCATCGGAGAAGCTTCTACAGCAAGACAGACAATACTGTTTCCTCACGCTCTCTCTCAGCAACTCCTGAGGATCATTAAATATCTTCTATTAATTCGTAACTTATTAATAATTGTACAAAACTTTTGTAAATATTATCTAAACAAATGAGTACATTTAGATGTGCTACATATTGTTTCTCATTAAGGTGTAGAAAAATGGACCGGACTCAAGCAAGTTGCCAGTTTCTCAAAAGTTCCTAGTTTGACAGAGGATGTGCGCAGGTAAAAAATAATTATGATCAAAGAAAGACTCTAATGCATAGCTAAACTACAGTGGAACATTAGTGTTTGTTTAGTATCTAGTTTCCAGTTCCAAACTACTATAAATAAGATTATGAGACACCAAACAACCCTACGTAATACCAACTGGTACTAGAAGACAACAGGGCTTTTTTTCCCCCTGGCAAACAGTTATTTTATTGTGCATGGTATGTGTTCAGAACATGAATAATCTTTCCTTTGAGCTTTTATCATTAACATGTGAACATATTAGAATATATTTAACTTGAAGGTTTGGGCAGGAATAAAATGTAAAATCCCAAAGCATCTTTTACACACAATAAAACAAAAAGAGTAAGGAAAAGAAAAAGTTCATTTAAAAAAATAAAATACCTAACTAATCTAATAATTTCACATTAAATTTATTAAAAAATTTTAAGATAGCATTCTTGACAGTTATCTCTTCTCTCCGGGTAAGTGCAGAATCTTATGCTAGTAATTTTAATTTAGCTCTTATCATAACTAGCAAGTTGGAAAAACTGAATTTAGTAAATGGATATAAAGCACTTCTAGTCCCTGGCTTCTGAAACATTTTTTCTTATTCTAAAAATTGAATTCCTGAGGAACCCATTACACGCCCTCAAGGAAAGCAAGACTACGTAATTGAAATACTACTTAAATTTCTTACTGCTATTAAAACCAGAGAAGAGAGAGTGGTTGCCAGTAGTTCAGGGGAGGAGAAGGGTCTGATTGCAGAGGGAGAGCACGAGGGAATTCTTTGGGGCACTGAAATTGTTCAGAATCAGTGGTGGTGGCTGTAATAATCTCGCCATGTGTTAGGACTGAAAATAAGTGCATGTATATGCATATTCTTAGCAGCACTATTTACAATAGCCAAGGAAACCACCTAGAAGTCCATCAATGAGTGAACAGATAAACAAGCTGTGGTATATACATAAAATGAAATATTATTCGGCCATAAAAAGGAATGAAATACAGAAACATACTACAACATGAATAGACCTTGAAAACATTATGCTAAGAAGCTAGACTCTAAAGGTCATATATGATTCTATTTATATGAAATATCTAAAACAGGTAAATCCAAAGAGACAGATTACAGATTGGTGGATGCCAGGGACTGAGGGGGAAGGGAAGGAGAAGGACTTTGAAGTCATGGAAATGTTTTGGAACTAGTTATAAATAGAAAGAGGTGGTGGTTGTGTAACACTATGAATGTACTAAATGCCACTGAATTATTCACTTTAAATGGTTAGTTATATGTTTTTATCAATTTTACCTCAATAAATTATATATATATGTGCATATATATATATGAAACTTCATACATAAGCAACATGGTAATGATAAAATTGTAATGATATGTGCTTTTAAAAAACCAGGAAGGGCACAGCCTATGCCTTTAACATACTTAACATTTAAGAAACATGCAGAATACCTGGAACAGCTAACCATTATTCATGAAAAAAAAAAAAAAAAAGAATTCCATCCCTCTGTAAAAATATAGTCACAGCATAAAAAGAAAAACAGATTCTCGTTTGACTGGCAAGTCTCGTTTGAATGGCAAAGCTTAAAACAATTTAAGTAAACCTCTGAAATCACGGTTAGTGATATTTGGCTTTGACAGTTGTGTCAAGATATGAAACTCACCAAGAAAGTGAAAACATGGCCTTCTCTACAGAGCCTAGAAGCTGCTGTTGGCAGGGAGGGAGACCTTGTTAGCAACAAATGAAAGAGCAACCCCTAATGGGTAGCTGTTTCCTAACTGCCAGAGCTGAGTGATGTGTCAGGAGGATCACTAGACATTAAAGGCCAGAACTCATGCCTTTATTCACTCAGCAACTGTCATCTCCTGTGTGTCATATACTGTGCCAACCACTGAATACACCAAAAAAATAAGATTCAGGCCCTAACCTTCAAAAACTCATAGTTTAAATTCAAATCTCATTAGGTGAAGCAAATGGAATTTTCATACATGACTGGTAGAGTAAAAATTGTACAATTTGGAAAATAATATGGGAGAATCTAATAAAGCTGAACATATACATATCTTATGACCTATAAATTCAATGCAAGGTACATATTCAACAGAAATGTGTACGTATCTTGCCCAAAAAACTCATACAAAAATGTTCATAGTAGTAGTAGTATTCGTTACTATCTCAAACTGGAAATTATCCAAATATCCAATGAAACAGTAGCCTGTGTAAATTCTGACATTCTCACACAATGGAATACCTTACTGCAATCATTCTCAACCAGGGACAACTGTGCCCCCCAGCAGACGTCTGGCAATGTCTGGATACATTTTAGGTTGTCGCAATTTGGGGGTGCTACTGTCCTCTACTGGGTAGAGGTCACGATGTTAGTAAACATCCTTCACTGCACAGGAGAGTCCCCCACCCCATAACAAAGAACCATCCCATCCAGAGGGCCAAGTTTGAGGAATCCTGGCTTACAGTAATGAGAATGAACTACAGATTACATGGATAAAGTCAAACAAAATGTTGAGCAAAAAAGGAAGCCAAAGAAGAACACTTATCTATGTTTCCATTTATATAAAGTTCAAAATCAGGCAACATTAATCCCTGGTGTTGGAAGTCAAGATGTTGTTTCTTGACAAGCGATGTTGTTTCTCAAGCTAAGTACTAATTACCTGGCACTGTGTGTAAATTTGTTGAGCTGAACAGTTAAAGGGTGTATGCTTTTCTTAAGTGTTATTCTTCAGTAAAAAGTTTATTTTTTAAAAAAACTCAAATACCATTTTATGCACATTTGGATGTTATTATCAAAAAAAAAGGAAGGATGGAGAGAAGAAAGAAGAGGGAGGGAGGGAAGGAAGAAAAGTGTTGGCAAGAATGTGGAGAAACTGGAACCTACGTGCATTGCTGGTGGAATGTAAAATGATGCAGCTGCTATGGAAAATGGTATGGCAATTCTTCAAAATATTAAATGTAGAATTACCATAATATCCAGCAAGTCCAGTTTTGGGTATATACCCAAAACTGAAAGTAGAGACTCAAACAGATATCTGTACACCTATGTTCACAGTAGCATTATTCACAATAGCCAAAAAGGCAGACACAATCCAAGTGTCTACTGATGGATGAATGGGTAAACAAAACGTGGTATATGTATGCAATGCAAAATTTGACATGTTACAATTTAGACATTGGAAACATTATGCTAAGTGAAATAAGTCAGTCACAAAAGGACAAATGTATTCTTCTTGTATGATGTAACAAGTATTCAAGTTCAGAAACACAGAAAGTAGAATAGTGGTTACCGGGGAGCTGAGGGAAGAGGGGTTATGGGGAGTTATTGTTTAATGGGTACAGAGTTTCACTTGGGGAAGATGAAAAAATTCTGGAGATGGGTAGTGGTCATGCTTGCACAATGTAAATGTATTTAATGCCACAGAAGTGTACACTTAAAGATGTTTAAAATGGTAAGTTTGATGTTATGTATATTTTACCACAATAAAAGGAAAAACCCTCATAGGACAAAAGGGAATTTTACTGTATGTAAATTTTAAAAATAAAAAATGTAAATGTTTTTCTACTGCAAATCAATTAAAATTCATATCACATAATTTCTCTGGAAAATTTCTCCCTTGGAGCCTGATAATTCCAAGTCCTACCTCTGCCACTTACCAGCTGTGTTGACACTGAGCATATTTATATCTTTTTTAAATTATGGAAGCAACAGACTTTACTGCCAAAGGAATATAAACAAGTATACCATGTGGAAAACCCTATTTGCCAATCTTTCTCCCCATACCTAATCACTCTGAACACTTTTGTTTCCTTCTAGACTTTTTCCTATACCTGTACAAATAAATATAAGAGTTAACCTGCATACATATATAAAAGCAAGATCATACTGTATACTATCCTGCAACTTTTCTAACTTTGAGTATGTGGTAATCTCTACCAGAAAATACACAATTACCATATTCTACTTAATAGCTACACCGTATTCCAATGTATATATATTTCCGTAGCTTTAAGAGAAAGGATGTAACAAAACCAATTTTACTAAAGGCTGGTATGAACAAGAGTTAAGTTCCTAGGTATCTCATCAACATTATAATGAAATGACACTGAAGAAAACAATGTTATTCAAGGACCCATATCATAATTTATTTAGTCAATCTCCTAAATTTGAACACAGTAACAACTTAAATTGAAATAACTTCAAATAATGCTCTAATGAATATCAGAATATGCTTATACAACAATCTTTGCACAACTGATGCTCTCCAAAAGCTGTACTCATATACACCAGCACAATCATCAAATAGGGCTCGCTTCACCACTCTTTTGCCACAAGATATTATTCTTTCTAGTATCTATCAGATTGACAGCATAGTAAATTGTACATATAAAATTATCTCCATTTGTATTTTTAATTGTTAAGGTTAAACATCACTCAGAATGTTTAAAAGCCATATACAAATGTCTTCTATTTTCTTATTTACATTACT
The DNA here is from genome assembly GCF_000151845.1 of Pteropus vampyrus. Lineage (NCBI taxonomy): Eukaryota > Metazoa > Chordata > Mammalia > Chiroptera > Pteropodidae > Pteropus > Pteropus vampyrus. The sequence continues at coordinate 3,791,260 of NW_011888855.1, forward strand.
TGTGGAGAAAGGTGTTTAATGCCCTTTAAGCTTTTTCTTCCTCATATGCAAAACTAAGCTAAAACACTAAGGCAACTGAGAGGTCAAATGAGAAAATAGTAGGAGGGTATAATTAGTGACTGGTAACCAGGGCTGTGCATCAAAATCATGTCAGAGAGCTTCAAAAAAAATCACCTGCCCAAAAACCTAGCAACCTGAAGAACTTTTAAAGAGATCTGCAGTTGATTCTGACGCACACACCAGGCTGAGAACCACTGGCAAATTAGGAAGTAAAGGCCATTCCCTTTCTCACATATTACCAAATATTTGTTCTCTTTTTAGATATATACAGACAGAATCTCTGCCACTGGAATCTAAATTTTGGGGAGCTGAAGATTCTACTATAAGCAGTTTTCTATTGTTTTTCACTCTCTAGACTATTTAGACTAGCTAAATAAAAATATTTTGTTTTTATGTGCAGCTAAGGCTCAGTCCCAAAGCAAACATTCTTATTTACTAAGCATTTTACGTAGAGGGCATTGTGCTCTGATTATTAGAATAACATCTCATAATCTCGTTTTCTACATTTCAAAAACATACACAATCTTATTATACTACTTCAAATACATGATAAATGGCATTTATTACTATTCATTGGGAAAGCCCCTCTCACATTCTAACTATGCAGAAATCAAAAGACAACATCTCAACAAATGTATAAACTAAACATTCATATGGGAAAAATTAAGCTAGACCTTATTTCAATTCCATGTACAAAAATTAACTCAAAATGAGTTACAGACCTAAACATAAATGCTCAAAAACTATAAAATCTCTAACAGAAAACAAGAGAAATCCTGATCTTGGATTAGGGCAAAAATGTCTTACGACATGAAAAAACTGTAAAATTTTAAAATGTAATAAGCTAGACTTCATCAAATTTAAGACTTTTGATCTCTGAAAGACACTAATAAAAAAAAAAAAAAAGGCAAACCAGAGACTGGAGAAAATTAGCAATACATATATACATCTAACAAAGAACTTTTACCCAAAATATATAAAAATCTTGCAAGTCATAACAAGAAGCAAGAAACTCAACTTGTAAGTGGGCAAAATACTTGGAAACTTTACAAAAGAAGATATATAAATAGCCAATAAGCACAAAAAAGATGCTCAACATTACTAGGCATGAGGAAAAGGCAAATTAAACTACAATGAGATGTCATTACACACCCACTAGAATTGCTAAAATTTAAAACTGATACCAAGTGTTGGTGATAACTGGAATTACCACACAGTGCTAGTGAAAAATTAAAATAATACTGCAGACTTTGGAAAACAGTTTGGCAGTTTCTTATGAAGTTAAACATATGCTTCTTACAACCTAGCAATTCCACTCTTAGGTATATACTCAACAGAAACGAAAATATGTTCATACAAAGACCTGCACGTGAATCTTCATAGCAGCTTTATACATAATAGACTCTCATACACTGGAAATAATCCAAATATCCATCAACTGGCATATGGTTAAACAAATTTTAGTATATCAAAATAATGGAATACTGATCTTCCACAAAAAGCAACAGATACTGAAACAAGCAGAATCATGGATGAATCTCAAAAAACCTTCTGCCGAGTGAAAGAAATCATATACAAAAGAGTACATATTGTAAAGGTTTCATTTACATGAAATTTTAGAATAGGCAAAATTAATCTACAGTGATGGAAAGCAGATAGGAAATTGTCTGGGGGTCAGGAGAAATGAGGATTGATTACTGACTACAAAGGGATACAAGGAAACTTTTGAGGGTAATACAAAGTTCTACATCTTGATTGTAGTGGTCGTTACACAGCTGTATACATTTGTCAAAACTCATAAAACTACATTGTTTTAAAATGAACCCAGGATCTGTATTAATCAGATATAATAAGACACAGACACAGATATGACTGTCATGAAGGAGAATGTTTATACTCACAGAGTTCCCCAGAAACAGGAGGCAAGCCACACTACAGCAGGCCACATGGGGAAGCACCAGGGTTGGTCAGGAGTTAGAGGGAATGAAACAAAAATGTAGCAAGGAACTTTATTGTGGTTTCTGCTGGAAAGAATGGGCAAGTCAGGGTAAGCATGCTAAGCAGGTTTAGAATTGGCTAGTTTGAATAATTTCACCACCACGATACAGAACTGCCTCTTGGCTTGTACCTTGCCCTGGGGTGATCAGAGCAGGGGGATAGTTGCCCAGGAGTGTAAGAGATCATTAAAAGAGGTAGTTGAGGGTAGACTCTGGATTTGGTTCGTTTGCATATGAAAAGTACACTAGTCCAAGAGGAGTCCATCTTTTGTTATCACTAGAAATAAGTTGGGGGAGGGGGAAAAGAGGTGGGTGGGTGATCTCTCCAGGATGGAGAAGGCTCCAAACGTCAACACATCGGAGAATAAAAAGGAATAATTAATACATATATACTTAAAAGGGTTTATTTTATTGAATATATCACATTGGAATAAAGTTGACTTTAAAAGAAAAATTAATTTTAAGAATAAACATAACATCAAAGTGAACAAATTCACTAAAAATGTTGCCAGCATCAAAAATGTTTACTTAGTTTAAAAAAGAGAAGAATGAAAATCAAGTTTAATTGTCTATAATGGCAGGATAACTTAAATCTGAAATTACTCTAGAATATAGATTTTACCAATTAAATAACTGAAAAATGGCTGTAGTAGGGGGATTCAAGGAATGAGTGAAAAAGGGGAAGGAATTAAAATGTACAAATCACCAGTTATAAAAAGTCACAGGGATGTACAGTACAGAATAGGGAATATAGTCAATACTGCAATAACTATGTGTGGTGTTAGATGGGTACTAGACTTATCAGAATGATCACTTCATAAGTTATATAAATGTCTAATCACTATGGTATATACCTGAAACTAATATAATACTGTATATTGAAAAATAAAAACAAAACAAGAAAAGAGTCACTGTAGAGATATGATCAATTGGGGTTTTTGTTTGTTTTTCTAAGATGTAACATATCTCTGCGCTCTACAGCCCTGGAGTGTCTATCCAAAGGTACCTATCTTTCTTCTTCATCTAATTTTCTTGTCCAGTGATTCTCAACCATATTCGATCCAATATAACTGGTCTGGAGGAGGACCCTGACATCTTTTTTTTAAGGCTTCCCTGATGATTTTAATGCATAGCCAGAGTTGAGAACTACTTCCCTAGTGTATATCAGATTTTATTTGAACATTATTTGAATACGATATCTTTTTTTTGGGGGGGGGGGGGGAATACAAGATCTCTTAATGCAAGCATATCAAGGTAAAATATAGAAAACACATTATAATATAGACATTTATACTTAAAAAGTACTGACACAGTACTACATTACTTTGTGCACTTCCTCTGCATTATCGAAGCATGGTGGCTCCCATAAACCCAATATAAAGGTAAAACAAAACAAATGAAAAAATACAGGTCACAAAATTAGAAAATAAATTTTCTACCTCTTACAAAAATAGAAAAGTAAATATAAATTCAAAGGAGAAATGATAAGCTCTCAGTCAATTAATTTGAAAAGAAGAAATTACTTTCCTGTCTAGATCATTACCACAGCCACTTATTTGGTCCATGACTCAAGAAACAATGACTCTCTCTCCTACTCTGCAGCAGCCGCCACACTACAGCCCAGAAATGACATCATTCCAGTTCCTATTAACATTTTTGTATACATCTCCTGGTCACACATGCAAGAGTTTCTCTACTAGAATACATACAAGGGACTGTCTATATATTAGTCAGGATAGGCTGGGAGATACTAAGGAGAGGGAAAAAAAAAAAAAAAGAAGAATGAAGGGGAGAAAATAGAAGTGAAGCAAAGCACCTCAAAGAAACCTTACACTGCAATAGTGTTATAGCTAGTAATAATATTGGTAGTGTTATTCTGAAACTAATATATGTTGTAAAATTAACCAATTCAGTTATTATGGCAATATTGTTAGGAAACAGGATTTTCAGTATAAGAGATAAACTATAAAATAAAAGTTACATAAAAACACTGTAAAATTTAATTTGGAAAACGTATTAACATTTATTTTTTATAAAAAGAAAAATAAGTTACACTTTTTAGTTTTGTCCACTGAAAAGACCTAGAAAAAATGACAACCTATGGCAACAAAGACCTCTAGGATTCAAAGAGGTCACTAAACACCATTCCCACCAAAAGGAACTGTGATCATTGGGGAAAATGGGTGATTCCAGGCCTGGGTCAGACTGTGCCTGGAACAGTATATTGTCATGCCAAAAATATTACTGCGGTCATGTCAAAAAAAACTTTTTAAAAACCACAGGGGCCAATCTTAAAGAGCTCCCCCTGGTCAAAAATGGTTCACCAAAAAAAATATGTAATGACTGCAATGGTCTGACTCAAATATTAAGAAGACAAACAAACAAACAAACATCAACCCAAAACCCCTCACTGGTCATCTTTGAAGGTAACGCCAAATCATTATTTTGAATCAGTAAACATTTATCTTTCCTTTCCTTTACAAACTAATCTCAGAAGAAATGGTAAGTAGAAAATCATCCTTTTCTAACCCCTAATGAAGTAATACAGTGGTTCAGCACTAACTAGAAATTTGTTACAAATATAAATTCTTGTGGGTAGAGGCCAGCAATATACATTTTTAGTGGCCCTCCTGGTGACTCTGATGCATGCTAAAGTTTGAGAACCACTGAAATAATCTATTTATCATCATCAATAGAAGTTAAAACCATTAGGTGGAAAAGATGGACAACTTTAAAATGGGGGAGATCAGGCTGATGCCACCTGAACCCAGTGATCAATCTTAGCACAACTGGAAATGGGACAACCAGAGGTTATGTGCTTCCTGATAAAATGTAATGTGAAGTATACAGGGCACCTATGAAATAGTCTTAGGAAACAATGACATACACACACACACACACACACACACACACACACACACACACACACACACACCACCACCACCACCACCACCCCGCCCCCCCCCACCAGAATTTAATCAAGTTTCTAGATCTAACTCTCAATTTAAAGAAAATAAGGTGGAGAGAGTAACTAGATAAGGACACAGTGAGGAAGAAATCAGATCCAAATCCAAAATATGGAACATTGTACTGACAAATGAATATGGGAACCTTATTAGGATCCTACTTGAAACATCCAACTCTACAAAGACATTTATTAAACAATCATGGAAAACTGAACATGGTCTGAGCATAAAATATTAAGGAATCAATGTTCATTTTTAGAGATAATAATAATCTTTTAGAGATTCATACTCAAGTATTCACAAGTGAAATGACAAAACATTTACAATTTGCTTTAAAATACTCCAACAACAACAAACATCAGTATTAGTATTTAAAATAAGGTAGGGGGACAGAGAGAAACAAACACAACCAAAATGTTGATTGACTAAATGTTAAAGCTGAGTATGGTTATAGTATTCTCTTTACTTTTTGCTTGAAATTTTACATAATAAAATTTTTTTAATTTTTCATAAAATCCAAGTTAAGCGAGGTGCAGCTACATTAAATCTCATTAAAATGATAGTAAATAAAATACACACATATATCTTTAAGACAAAGAGAATACAAGAGAATTTTCAAGGATAAAGAGATTTCAATAACTATTTGAAAAATAAAAAGTAGCAACTGACTTTTCAAAAACAGAAGCAGCTGCAACCTAAATGTTAATACATGGGGGTGTTAATGAGTAACTGAAAGATTCTGTCCCCTCAGAATCCCTGAGAAGCAAAGGCCTTGGGAACAAAAGGCACTTTGGAAGGTGGTGGAGAGGCAAAGAACAAAAAGTATATCCTCAGGGGATGTGAAGTTGGCCTTCTCCAGTCTCTCTTAGTCCCACCCCTTAAACAGATCAGATGTTTACTCTCCTGGGAAACTGACAAAGAAGCACCAGCCTCAAGGTCATTAGGGACTTCAGTGAAAGAGGTTGAGACACATGGCTGAAAATAGGCTTATACAAAAGAATAAGAATGAACTCTTGGAAATTAAAAATATGATAGCGGAAATAAAAATACATACAAAAATTCATCCAAAAGTAATGTTGATGAACTCTCCCAGAATCAGGATAGAAAGATGACAGAAATTGGGAGAAGAAAAAGAAAATCAAGAAACTTGAAAGATCGGTACAAGAACCTTCCCCTGGAAAACTTTATTAAAAAGTTTCAGAAAGAGTTGATGAAATCATAAAAGAAATCATTTAAGAAAATTCCCCAAACTGTTTCCAGACATTGAAAAGCCCACCAGGTATTAACAAATAATTTAAAAAAACAAAAAACTAAGTACAAAACTGTGAAATTTCAGGAAAAAAATAATAAGAAAATTGAGAAAATCTCAAAAGCTTCCTGGGGGTTGAGAGTTATGGCTCTGGCTTTCTCAGTAACACACTGAGAAGACAATGGAGCAAAGCCTTCTAATTTCTGAGTTAAAATGATTCTCGACATAGAATTCTCTATCTTCAAGACTGCCAACCAAACATAAAAATAAAGACATTTGCAGACTTGCAAAGTCTTGAAAAATTTATCTCCCAAGCACTCATTCTCAGGAAACTCCTGGAGGGATATATGCCACCAAAACAAGAGAATAATCCAATAAGGAAAAGTCATGGAAACCAGTCCACAGGAGATCCTAACAAAAAAAGGTCAAAGAAATTCCCAGGAGGAAGGTAAAAGAAGCCTCATGAAGATGTTGTGGAGCAGATCTACAGGGCAAGCAGTCCAAACTAGAGACGGAGAAAGGCAGAGGGCTCCAAGAAGGACATGTGCAGGAGGAAAAAAAATGAACTAATCAATTATCTGACAGATAACTAAGAGATAGGTTGTTTTGAAAGGTATTTTATGAAGGATGTAGAAATGCTTGGCTAATGATTTAAAAGAAAACAAGGTAAACCAACCCCTGCCCAGAAAAAGGCAGTTAACACCAAGAAAAAGTAAAACATAAAATATACTTAGCTCTGTAGTGAACATTTATGATAAAATAATATAGCTAACCTTGATCATTTAAGGTAACCCAAAATTGTAATACTGAAAGAATGAAGGAAAGGGAACGGTATGGGTGTATATGTGTGTATGTTTAAGACCTAAGTCTTTACCCATATAAGAAATTAATATATAATGTCTAAGATGAATGATTTTTTTAAAAAACAGTACATTCATATTATTTATACGTATGAAAATAAATGCTCAAAAGAAACAGCAAAATAATTGAAAAAGCAGTTGCCTCTAGGATCAGGACGGTTTACTATAGGTAAATTCCTACCATTGTATTGTTGGGCAAGGGCAAAAAATTCAACATGTTAAGAGTCAGATTATCACAAGCGATGAGCTTGCCTAGCTAGCCAGTCAGGTGTTTCAAGGGTCCAGGACTCACTCATGTCATAGCTGATGATTAACATGGTGTTTTACTGTCCCTACGTTCAGGTATTTTTTTTTATAAAAATTAAAAATATTAAAATTATTCACAAATAATTTCTATATTTCTGCATCTTATAAAAGTATAGCATATATGTTTTATATTGTAAATTAACTAACAATTAATCAAGATAAATACAAAAATACAAAATCCCTATCTGTGGGAGTCATATTATGCCTTTATTTTATTCACCTTATAAACTTCACGATCTGTAGTTTCTAACACAAATGTAAATAAATCTTTAAAAAAATTATATAACACATCACAACAGGGTGAGAAGAAAGAAGGCCAAAAAGCTGCAAAGAGCCTACAAATGAGATCAAAACTGCATCAACTGAAATGGCTTGTTATCCACATGCTCTTGAAACCAACTCTGTCACTCTAACCATTAGGATTTGACCGGGAAGAACTGACAGCATATGACAGCAGCAAACCACCTCTGGGGTAACTTGGAATAAAATGCTGTTGTATCAAGGGATACTCTATATTGGGCAGTATGAGTATAAGAAAGCTGGTCCCCAGAGTTCTGGCTGTATCTCCAAAGAGCTAGGTTAAATTGTTATTCCAGTTCCCCATAAGGTCTGCTTAAAAATCTTACAGGGTCTAAGAACCCAGAATGCTCAAACGGAAAAGGAATCCCATAGTACACGGAACCTCTTGTGTTCTTGAAATAAACTCCCACTACCAAAGAGAATAAATTAGTTCACTTATTCTCTTTTCCATTCAGCAAATACTGAGTATGTCAGGGAAGACATCTTTGTGTACATACACGTGCGTGTGCATGCACACACAAATTCTGAATGTGATAAGAGGTAGAAAAGGAAAGTATGAGGTGTCATAAGGAATATAAATGGAGAATATAACTTATTTCTGGAAAATCAGACCATCCTTGCTATCTCAAAACAATCAAAATAACAATGTAATTTTCCTTTAATTGGTAAACATTGATGTCAAATAAAAACCTACTTAAACCACTCATTAAGTGAATAACTACTTTAGGCAAATAATCCAAAACAAAAACACTTTTGTTAAATGAATTAATTTTTTTTCAATTCAGTGACTAATTTTATTCATTCATTCATCAAATATTTATATAATGCCTTCTGTGAACCAGGCACTGAATCAGCACTGAACAAAACAGACAAAGTTTGTGCACCAATGGAAATTACAATCTAATTAAGGATATAGATTCATAAAAAGCAACGACAACACAAGAAAATAACTTCTATGATGGGAAATGCAGGGAAAATATGAGTTCTGCTGGACTTTTAAAGAATGATGTGTTGTAGCCGTATTATTCCAAGTAGTGTGCAAACACAAACTTGATTATTCTCAGGAAACATCAAGTAGTCTGATTCAGAATCCTCAGCTAGAGAAAAAACTAGAAGGCTGGAAAGGATAAAATGAGGGGTGAGGGAGTTTGGGAGGGAATTCTAAAATGTGAGTGCCTCCCATACCATTTAATTCTCAAAACAACTTAAGATGGTAGGTGCAATGAACACCTGGGGCTGTATCCCCAGTATCCACTCCCCTACTCAGATATACATACATATGCCCAACCTTTAATGGTGACATTATATTGCTTCCCAAGGTTATACATTCAGAAACTATCGGGGCAGGGATCTGAACTCAGGTCCATCACACCAAGCTACAACTCTAAGGGAGAAGGATAAGCCAAATTGAGGAGTCTGAACTTTGTTAAAAACAAAGGCTCTGGAACTCAAATGTCAGTTCAAATCTCAGTTTCATCACTTACTATAGACCTGAAGGAAGGTTCTTAACTTTTATGTGACTCCATTTCTTAACTTATAAAATAGGGATAATCAGACCTACTTTATAAAGCTATTGTGAGAATTAAATGAATTAGTATGTGTAAAGCACTTAAAACAGTGCTTGGAACAAAACAATCCCCTATTAAGCAAGAGAAAGTTAATGGAGATTTCTGAGTGATTTGATCAGAATTAGAGTTTAAGAAGATCAGGTAGAATGGTGTAGAGGGGAACACACAAGAAGTGGGAAACTTATGGCCAATTTTTATGAAAAGCATTAAAGGTCTAAATGAGATGATGACAGTGAAAAAAGGAAAAGAACAAAGATACTGCAGAATATGAATCAACAGGACTCAACAAATGACCAAATGTTGTTCATCAGAGAGAGGAAGGAGTAAAAGATGATCCTCTGATAATTAACTAAGAGAATGGTGGTGCCAGGAACAGGAACAGAGGACCGTGTATGGATGATTTAAGACTTCCTTAAATAAAGAAGGTTCTGTTGCATTTTATACAGGGAGTGTTTTTAATACAAGTCTTTCCTATAAGGTAATTTAAATACAGCAGGATTTAAGACAATAATTATTATATTAGTAAGAAATGAGGTCTAAGTTTTATAAACTGAATATCGAAGTTATATTTTTCTCTAACCTATTTTCTTTCAATAAACATGATTCTAAAAAATTTAATACCACTACTTAGAGATAGAAAAGCAAATCAAATTAACAATAAAATATATTTGCATTTCTTACTGCAAAATTAGATTCTTAGGACCAAATATTGATACCACAGATCATTAACATGTAATTACTTAAAATTCTCAACTTCCCACTTTAATAAAAAAGATATGATTCCACAGGATTCTCAGAAAAAAACATATATGACTATCACTTCTAAGATTAAAAGGTACAAGTTATGCAGGGATAGTATTTTAAAAATAACGAAAACTCATTGTGAATGCAGCAAATCTTTATAAAAATCACACTGAAAAAACAAAACTTCTGAAATGATTTGACATTATTAAGAAGGTAGCTTTTAAAAACTTCAGAAGCTCAAAATGTGAGATAAAACCAGAATACGGAAAGTGAAAAAATAACTCAGTTCTAGATTGCTTCTCCTACAGAAACAAAAAGAAAACTTTAGTAGTGAAGCAATTTCTTCACCTCTCATTTACTCCACATTGATCTCACATTCTTCCCCAAACATGCCCCCCTCAAAAAAAATTAAGGTCATCAATTATCTCCAACTTGACAAATCAATAGATACTTTTCTGTTTCACATCTCACAAGACCTGTCAGCAATCAGCATACAAAACAGTTCATCATTCCATCATTTGCCTTTCTAAGCTTTCCTAACACCACATACCCCTGGGCTTGCCCACTACTCTTCACTGTAGTTTCCTCTCCCACATCTGTACATTTTAGATTTTTCAGGGCAGTCCTGTTCTTTCCAATTCTGTATCTACCCCCTTTTCCTAGATGAGCTCATCCATCCCCTTAGTTTTAATATTAACAATAAACCCAAATTCATTTCTCTAGTCTCAACCTCTACTGTGAATTCCAGATTTACTTTAATAAACTGTCAACTGGATATCTCTAAGTAGGTATCTCACTGGCAATTAAAACTAGATTAAATGTCCAAAACAGAACTTTTGACTCTCTCCCTCTGCCCTCAAAATTATTTCACATATTCATTCTACAAATATTTACTAAGCATATGCTCAGGTACTGTGAACAATATGAACTTAGGGGAGACATAAGTTGTAAAAAAGGCTGTGAAGGATGTAAAGAGTGTGTTCTGATAGAGAATAAGAAAACTGCTAATTTCATAGGGTGTTCAAGATAGCACTCCATGATATTGTATTCTCTCCTCAGAAAATGATGTCCACCTAACTGCTCCAGCCAGAAACATAAGTCTCTGTTCTCGACTAACAACCCATCAAGGGGCTCTACAGGGTTCTAACTCCAAAATATACCTTGAAGTTGAAGAGAGCTCTCAAGCAAGCAAAGAGGAGAGATGTAATAAATGTCACAGAAGGAAATGCAATAAGCTATGGAAGAAATTACAGTGAAATCTAACTCAGTCTGGGAGAAATCGGAAAAGGCTTCCTGGAGGAGGAATAATTAGGATAAACGTAAATGACCACTACAAAAAGCTAAACATAAAAGTCATGGCACATCCCAGAATCTAAAACACATTCAAGGTGATAAAATCATAGGAGAGGGAAAGGGGATTCAGATAAGGACAAAAGGAGGCGAGAAGTTATCAAAGACTCATGAGATCATGTCAAAAGAGCACTTAATATGAAAAGTTTTCCAATGGCCAAATATGAGACAATCTGACTATAATGGATTAAAAGACATTAAAATCCAAGAGCTCATGATGATACTAATAAAATGATAATTAAAATGAAAACCTTCCCTGAATAACTCATTATAAATTATTCTGAAAAATGATAAAGAGAAACGAACTTTTATGCTGCCTTTCCTGTAGCAATGAGTAACCAAATAGGCAATAAGAGACTATTCTTCCAAGAAATAAATACAGAAAAAATTAAAGATTTGGGATATCACCATTTCACAACCCCTAACAAAATAATGAATTCGAATTCAGGCAATAATCAACAAAAGATGATTAACATCAAAAATCAACAACAAAAAAACATTAATGAAAGGAGAATTTTACAATGAAGAATAAGGCTGATACCACTTAAAATCACTAATCAATCTTAGCATCACTAAAAGTGGGACAACCAGTCATTATATAACCCTGATAGATAGAAAGTACACAGCAACATCTATGAAGTTTTTTGTTTGTTTTTTTTTTTTTACCTGACCCTGAATCTACCAAAGAATCTAACTACCAGTTTTCAGGAAATAGAGAATAGGTTATAGCAGTACTTCTCTAACTGGCATCACAATCACCTGGAGGGGGCCTGTTAAAACAGACTGCTGAGAATCAAGGAATTAAAAAAAACTATAAGGAAGCAAACAGCCAAATAGAGAATGTGGGAAGTTTTACAGGAAAATAACCCAGTTTCAACAACAAATCATATTTAAAAGAGGTGTGGGGGGTGGGGCTGTTATAGAATAAAAATTACTTAAGCAACATAACTGCAAATTCAGCCTCTTAAGATTCTAATTCAAACAAATCTACTGTAAGACATTTTGAGACAAATGAGAAAATTTGAATATAGACAAAGAATAGATGATATTTAAAATTTCTGTTAATTTTGTTAAGTATAATAGAATAATGTCTATGTTTTAAAAAATGACCTTATGGAACTTTAAGGGGGAGGAGGGGAATAGAGACTTTGCAAGCCACACCATACAGGGCCGCTTTAAAAAGTTTGGGCCTAAACTGAATGGTTTTACAGGTAAGCATGAGATCATCAAAGTAATAATAATTTCTGGTTCCTGAAAGCCTTGTACTAAGCACTACATTAAGTATTTGACATAACTATTCTCTTTGAATCCTTAAAATAACTATAATAGAGACATTAAATTCTATACCATTTTGCCTGCTGATCATGATCAGAATTTGCATTTTTTTAAGGGATGAAGTGTTGAGAGTAGTTAGGAGAAAGGCCAGAATGATGGCAGAAAGACCAATTAGGAAGTTGTTGCAACAGGTTAAGAATTCCTGCTACAGGCAATATAAGCAAATGTTCACGCGTTAGGAATAAAACAAAACTACGGAATATTGTTGTTTGAACAAAACATGAACTGTCCTACAGACCTTTAACTATGAAACAATCATCTCACCAAATTAAACTTTTTTTCAAGAATTTTATTTTTAAAGCAATAATTGTCTATGTACTGCACTTACTGCAGTTATACTTAATTCTTATTTCCACTGGAAAAGGGTGACATAGTTATCTAGACTTCTTCTTGTCCTATCTCCCAAGGTTGTGAAATAGTACATGAGATAACAAATGAGAAAGTGCTTTGGCAACTCTAAGGTAGTATAACACAACTATATAGTAGACTTCACATTTTTAAAAAATAGACATGAAAATGTTTTCCCATATGAATGACCTGAGACCCTTGGAAACGTGAGGACCCCAACGTCAATCTTTGCCCAGAAACAGAAAACTTATACAATTGTCATCTTTTTAATATTCTTCCTGAATCTGCTTTCTACTGACTCTTGGTTTACTGGATGGCTTGGTGTAGTGTTATCTAGACTACCCTTTCATTTTTCAAAAGGAAAACACTGAAAAAATGTTTAAAGAAAGTCATTATATGAGCACTGCAAGACATTTAACTTCCAGTGGAAAAGACCAAAACCTAGAAAACTGTAGTTTATTGAGCACTTTTCCAAGATGTTTGCAACTGAGAGTTTTCCTCTTCCAAAGTTAAACTTCTTTCCATTTACTACTTCAATTCTACACAGATTACTGCATGTTTACTAATGTGATCTGCATTAGCCAGAGTGGGTGAAAAATTTTAATACCAAAACTTTTTAAACCAGTGTAGTACAGTCATTTCACACTTTTGCCTGTTGCAAAATTTAAGAGATTCTCATTTTTTCCTACTACCACTGTACAAGTGGGCTCTCTGCTATTCTACCAGGTATGAGTGATATTTGACATTTAGCCTGGCTATATATATAAGTTTCCACACCGCAACAAGTATGAAGGCTGTTTGAAAGACATAATCTCTTCGAATGCAATTTGGCGACTAAATTTTACTCTGACTTCAGGTTTACATTACATTAAGTCTTACAATTTTAAAAGTTTTTCTACTGACAACAGGTACTGCAACCAAAAATTAACAAAGCCTGTATGTAACACAAAATTTTTTTCTATCGTTTTCAACTTTTAGACTCTTTAGTAACATTCCAAGGGGATGGTTCTATGGCCAATTCTACAGCCAAGCTTCATATGATTTGGTCCTGCTTCAGTCTGGTCAGTAGTAACCATAAACTCTTAAGCTTCACATTTTTTCTTCCATAACATTAAGAGGGCTCGGTCCCGTAACCGCACACCTCCAATTTTAGTTTCCAAGAATCCTGAAAGAACGGCACCTTGCTCACTCGCTCCTCCAGCCTTCTCTACATTAAAAGGTTGGCCAAAACGTGCAGCTCTCTACACACCACCAACCAAGCCGGAATGAAGCACCCAGAAGGCGACTGGTCACGGGGAGGAGGGGAGAACTCGGCCCGGAGGACGGCGGCTGAGGTCCAATCTAGCCCGCGCCCAACTCTCCTTGACACCCGAAAGGCTTGTGGACCCTACGCTCAGGCCGCGGTGCTGGGTCCGGAGGGACAGGGCCGCGCGTGGCTTCTGAACAGGACGTAAACAAACCGACCTGGAGGAGGGGGAAGGGGCATCTGCGGAATTGGGGGTGGGGAAAGAGGACCTCGCTCATATACCCCAGAGCAGCTGCCTGGCCCTCCCGACCGTGGCCACGGTCCCGGTCCCAGCGCAGCGCTGCCGCGCGGGCGTGGACACCGAAGGCCCCAGCACATCTGGCGCGCGGAGCCACAAGGCCGTCGGCTCCGCGGCTTCGCGGCTTCGCGGCTCCGCGCCCCCAGCCCCGCAGCACCCTACCTGAACCCGCAGTCTGGATCCCGCGCGTCCCGACCGGGCGCACCCAACCCGTTCCTCTTGCTGAAGAGCTTCTGGAACAGCGTAGGGGCCATGCTGGCCACAGCCAGACCAGGGTCGCTTCTCTGGGTGCTTGCTAGGCCCCCCGCTCCTAGAGCCGCCCCGCCACCCCCATGGGCGCCTCAGTCATATGACAGAAATTAGTCACTTCAAACGGCCACGGCGCGCGGGGCGGGGCGCAAGGCAAGGCCGGTGTCCATTGGCTGGCGGTGAGCCGCATCACGTGGCGGCGCGCGGAGCAGGGGGCAAGGAGGGGGCTTGGGGCGGAGCTGGCGCCCACAGGCGGGCCAGTGATTCCCTCACGTGGCAGCTCACGGGGCGGGACATGCGCGGAAGCGAGTGGAGGGGTGGAGAATGGAGGGGTGGAGAAGGGTGGGACCCGGCAATG